>NW_005871151.1:601789-643098 GCF_000147115.1 Myotis lucifugus | reverse complement strand
CGTGGGTTTGCCGTGGGCACCGCCAGCGTGGTGGCCCCGGGGGGCTCTGTGTGGACGTGGCCCGGCGCCGCGTGGACCCTCCTCTGCGTGGGGCCCATGTCCCCCCACGGCTACTCCTGGTAGGTTCGTGCACTTTCTTCGCTATCACGCAGAAGAGGAGCAGCGTCGACCTGCCTGCTTTCCTTCCGATGGTTAAGCTGGCGGCTGGTTGTGTCTCCTCGTAGCAGAACAAATAAATAAATGAAAAAGCTGCATCCAGAGTAAAGCCTGTTGATGGGAGGAGGCTCGTCCAAGTGTGCGTCGCCGGCGGCTGGGAAATGCGTGTGGCCCGCCGACCCGTGGAGTGGTCGCGCGGTTCCGCTTCCATGGCCCTGGGATGCGCGGGTTCGGCCCCCACCCCGGGCGGGGGGCATCTCTGCAGTTGGCAGAGCTGGCAGGGGCTGCGAGTGCTGCACAGGTAGGGTAGGTGCCTGCAGGAGGGAGGGGCCAGAGCCCGGAGTCGCTCTGTGCTGAGATTGGAGGCGATGTGGACAAAAAATGAGAAGACATCACCTGCTCCTGCCCCAGAAGTGAGGACCGCAGACATGCAGAGACTGGCGGCGGCTGGAGGCGCGTCTTCCTCCCCGGCACCGGCACCGGCACCGACTGGCCTGCTAGGTTCCCGCAAGGGGCTCTGGAAGAGGAGGACGCGGTCTTGGACTGGACCCGGATTTCGGGGTTTCGCTTGCTGCCTGGTTTCAGGGGCTCGCTTTGTCCCCTCTGTCAACATCCATTCACTTTCTCGGCTGAAGAGCCTTGGTAGTGATCGCTCAGACTACCTCAGGAACATCCCCTTCCGACACTTTTTAATCTTTTCGGTATTTATCATTTGGACTTTCAAGATGACAAAGTACGACTGGAGGTTTTGGATTTTCCCCAATTACTTTGGCTAATCCGGAAAGCTGTGTCTGAACATGACGCAAATACTCACCTGCGAGAGAAGAAGAGCAGCTCTGCCGCCGCTTTTTTACAGCCTGAAAAGTCCCCAAAGAGCCATTTAACAATGTGCACGTTTCATAGGTACACGTTCTTTATGATGGTCTATTTCTCCCATAAACAGCATTGAATAATGAACTTTCATTGATGTCATTCCTGAGCCCACTGATAGGAACAGAGCTGTGAAATTATGCCTGCCTCTTCAAGTTGACAACATTTAATTCTATAAACTCCAAAACGGTAGAATTCAGTAGAATGGGTGTTAACACCCGTTTTACATTTGCCAACACTTTAATGTCAATTTTCATTAATCCTCACAATCTGCTGCCTAACCCTGAACTCTGAATTTATCATGGATAATATCTAAGATCCAGAAGGAATATCGGGACTCATCTGATCTTACATATATATGTTGCCCTAACTCTGCCTTTCTTGCACACTGTTGCTTGAGACTTCTTTATCTGGTTTCATCTTCTTAGGTTAGCAACCAAAACTAAGCCCTAGGCTGCAGTAATATCCTGATTTTAAAGTACTTAGAAAGTTAGTCTCCATCAGTTGCCTAGCTGTGTGGCACAGTTCATTTACTATGTTTAATTATTGTTTTTTTAAGCTTGTGGCTGCTGCCCCAATATTTTAGTGATTGGACTTCCTTCAGGCCTCATTCTCTCTCTCTTTTTTTTATGGGTTATTTAATCCTATATTTATAAAATGCTCTTCACTGTTTTTTATGGAAATTTAAATAGTAGCAGGCCTAATTCTAATACATATTGTGCCTTTGAGGATCAGCTTCTAATTTTGTGTTCCCTTTCACAACTTCTTCAATTCACTGATGGTTTTTCAGAGCAGTCAGTTATGAGACGGAGAGCACTTTTCATAGTGCAGTAAGAGGCCCTTGTTTTCTTAGACTGTCTTCAGAGGTACTGACTTCTATTTTGACAGTTGCTCAACTCTTTTATGTTAGTTTTGATATTACCAAAGGGAAGACCTGGTTATAGGCTCCGGACCTGCCTCTCCTTCATATAGAAGTGCATTTTGTTGTTGACAACAGATGGTGGCCATATTGATGACGTAGAATAGTTAAGATTTTTATTCTCCATTTCTCAAACATTCTTTGCCAAAATTCATTTGGCAGGGGAAACATTTAACTTGAAGTCTAAAGTAGCGGTATCTCTTGGCATTATCAGCCTATGAAAACGAATGGGATCTATATATTTTTCTAATAAACTCAGTATTTCAGGGCCAATGAGATGATACGCTATTTTCAAATGAATGGATATAATTCCCTAGGACATTCCCCCTCCTCTCACCCCTTTTGGATTTAATGCCATGTGGGTGGAAAGAGGAGGACAGTAATTTCTATTGGAGAAAGTTTAGTGCTAAACATGAAAAACTGGCTACATTATGTACCTTTCCTCCTTATATTTGTACATGAGACCTAACTATATCCCCTTCATTTCCTTAGAAAAGGCCTTTGAGCAAGCAGTTTTTCAGTTTATCTTTAAAATAATTCAGTTCATTTTGTTGTTTTTTCTTCACTCTAGCTTCTCTTACCTTGACCAAGTCCACTCTTCATTCCACTTCTTAGAAAAATAAACAAATGCTTTTTTATGTTTCTTAATCTTGTAAATCATTCTGGGTAATACTTTTTTCTTTGTACTTTCAAATTAGGCAGATCTGTGCATTGTATTTTATCTGACTTGTGCTATTAAGTTGAACATTTCCCTTGTTAATGAAATTCATCTTTTCTTTTACAAAAGTTACATATTTCAGTACATTATCCACACCTACGTAAAGGGATTGGCAGTGTCTCATTGAAGTGTCCTTCAGCATTTCTAAGTTTCACTGTAGTAATGCAGGTAAAATAAAACTTAAACAAATGACCAATCAGATCAACTTTTAAGCAATTCTCTAACTGGATGAGAACATTTTCAGTATATTTAGCATATAATTTTTAAATTTCCTGCAAAGACTTTTCCTGCAGGAATTGTGACATTGCCTGTCCTTAAAGTATTCGAAGAACTTTATCTTAGTGTGTAGTTCACAGCTTGTTATCTTCAAAGTCAAAATGGACATATAACTTGAATGCCAAAAAATAATAACAAATTCAAGACATAAAATTTGTATATTACAGTAATTTTTCAAATTAGTGAAAATCTTAATAATCGTAAATATTTTGTCACCAGTTGACAAATATTCATTCTTATTTTCACCTAGCCTTTAAAATGTTAAAGGCTGATAGTGTTGAAAGCTGTCATAGGGCCAACTAATATAAGAAGTGTACCTATTTTTACACTTCTGTGATTTGAGCAAATTCATATAGCCTAACAAAATGTATGCAAAACATATCCTTCGGCTCTGGCTGGTTTGGCTCAGTGAATAGAACATCAGCCTGTGTACTGAAGGGTCCCAGGTTTGATTCCAGTCACCAGCACTGGGTGTGCAGGAGGCAGCCGATCAATGATTCTCTCTCATGATTGACGTTTCTATCTCTCCCTCTCCCTTCCTCTCTGAAATCAATAAAAATATATATTTAAATATATATATATATGCTTCAAAGATCTTTAATATCCCTATAATGTCATTGTTATGTCTGTCTAAATGGCAATGCAGTAGATTTTAGCCTGTTGCCAATCCAAATGGTAGGACTTTGTAGTCTCAAATGTGGTGCAATCTGTCTTCCTCCGCATCCTGCTTTATCTGCATTTCGTAACCATGTTGAACCTATCCCTCTGACTTAATGTCAGTGTTTACTCTATCTCAGTGTTGTCAGTCCTGTTGGCATTTCAGAAATTCTCATTAATTTTGAAGTAATTTTTATGTGGGAGGTATTTTATATACTTCCTCAAACAACAACTTTAATTCATGAATCAAATCAAATTAAGGCAAGTGCACTTCCTACAGTTTCAACCCCACTATATTGACAAACAGAATGAGGAGGTGACAAAACACTCCTTTATGCCTTGCTGCCCTTCGGGTCTGCCCTTGGATCACCACGCATTTCCGTCTGGAAGGTTGCATCTCCACAGTGATGTCGCATTACAGGAAGGTTTTCCTTCTTTGTTTCTCAGGCCTGGTCCTGGAGACGGGAAGGAGCCTGGACACAGTGACACTTCCCAAAGGCCCTGCAGGACCGCCATGGCTTATGATGACGCCGTGAAGAAAGAAGGTATGACCCCTTAATCTGAGAAGCATTTCAAAGGGTGTGTCCTCTGCAATCCTTGCAGCCCATGGACCTAGAGACCAGGACTGGCCATCACAGCCTGGACTCCCAAGTGATGATCCAGAGCACTGTTAAGCCTCCACGTCATCCCCAGACTGGGCCCATGGAATGAACACCAACACAGGGTTCCAACACAAGAGTCTGGAATGTAGTGTATTGGGGCGATCCCCTGCAGCACTCGTGGTCCTTGCCAGCTCAATGTGCAGGAGCCTGGGGGTAGGAATCACACATTGGACTCCCACAGAGCAGCACAGCACGTGAATCCTTGTTCTTTTCAGCCTTACCTCTGCAAGTCGTTGTCCACCTGCCAAATCACAACTGAGAACCATGTCTGAGAATGCACGTTGGGCCTTTGCATAGCATAGAAGTATTGCTTCTTCAGGTTTGATTCTTGTATTTGCAGCCAGGTCTTCAAGAAATATTCTTGTCTCCTTGGATTTCATGTTCCCGTGGACTTACTGAAACATTATTTTAATTTGGAAATGGAGGGACGGTTGCATTACAGATGTGATTTGGTTGTTACTTACTTGACTTTCTCATTTCCTTTCTTCCCAAATGAACCTGTGCTTCTCAGATTGCTTCGATGGTGATCACAGCTTTGAGGACATAGGACTAGCAGCTGGCAGAAGCCAACGAGAGAAGAAACGTTCTTACAAAGATTTTTTAAGGGAAGAGGAAGAAATCGCTGCTCAGGTCAGGAATTCTTCCAAGAAGAAGTTAAAGGTAAATTCTAAACATTTGAATTAGGAAAGTTTTAAACTATCACATATTGTATTTCCTAATAGTTGGAGAAAGAATTTTCTTTTAAAAGCTTTTAAAAAGAAAAACAAACATCTTTTGTATCTATTTTCATTATTTTCTGTTTTATTTTGTTTCCCAAAGTCAGAAATCATCGAAAAACAAGATTGGTTCCAAGCTACTTTTGCCTCGTCATCTTATTCATGGGTCAATTCTTCCTCTTTAATTCCAGGATAGTGAATTTTACTTCTTGGGGACGGACACGCACAAGAAGAAGAGGAAGCACTCCTCTGATGATTACTACTATGGAGGTAAGGATGGGAAAGGGCAGCAGGTGGGACAAACACATCACTGGTTCTTGGAGTCGGGGTAGGGGAAAGGGATCCAGATGTTGCTGACTCAGTGGCCTATTTAACAGGACAGTGGTTCTTGTTCTGAGTGCCGATAAACCAGTGTGAAGGAGGAGAGAGGTGGAGGGCTGGTATTTTGGAGGATTCAGCATAGAAGAACAGTCTTCATTTGTGATACACCAGGTACCAGGTTCCTTCTCTCCCCAATCACCCACTTATCTTGTGCCCAATGTTATCTAGCATCCCTTTTACCATAAGTCGTCCTGGGCCCTCTGGCCTGCACCTACGGGTTAATTCTCAATCCAGTGGACATCTGCTCACAGACCACCTTTTCTTAGCTGTGTTATGCACATAGCTGACAAGACTAACTCTTTCCTAGAATGGGTCTGTCCTGGACACAGAAACAAACAGTACTCTGTCTCAGTAAACCTGAATTGTAATCTAGTTGACCCTTGAACAACGTGGGGGTTTGGGGCACTGACTCCCGCACAGTTAAAAATCCAGATATAACTTTGACTTCCCAAAAACTTAACTACTAATGGCCTATTATTGACCGGAAGCCTTACCAATAACATAAACAGTCAACACATATTTTGTATCTTATATGTATTACATACTTTACTTTTACAATAAAGTAAGCAAGAGAGAAGACAATGTTATTAAGGAAATCATAAGCAAGAGAAAATACATTTATAGTATTTATTGAAAAAAAGCTGCATATATGTGGACCTGTGCAGTTCACACCATGTTGTTCAAGGGTCACCTGTCCTCATAATCCCACAGCTATAGTCTGTTCTGGGTATGCTCTGTGGTTGCTGGTGAAGACTCAGTGAAGAAAAACAACTGTAGTGGTGAGAACTGTCTCCAGGGTCAGAGGCAGGGTCTACCAGGCCAAGAAGCACATGGGCATCCTCTCTGAATGTTAGGAATCAATTGAAGGACCTCCCCTTAAATCACTCCTGTTGGCTTCTTCCTCGTGTTAGTTGGGTGTTTGGGGGGGCGGGGGGGGGGGAGAGGGGAAACTTGTTGGAAGTTGCTTTGTCACATGGACACTACTTCTCTTGGTTATTTCTAGATATTTCGTCTTTGGAATCGTCACAGAAGAAAAAGAAAAGGTCCAGCCCGCAAGCTGCTGATACAGCTATGGACCTGCTGAAAGCTATCACTTCCCCGCTGGCCGCAGGCTCCAAGTCCTCCAAGAAGACAGGGGAGAAGTCCTCTAGCTCTTCTAGCCACTCGGAGAGTAAAAAGGACCACCACAGGAAGAAAGTCAGTGGAAGCAGTGGGGAGCTGTCCCTGGAGGACGGTGGTTCCCACAAATCCAAAAAAATGAAACCGCTCTTTGTGAATACCGAGACACTGACCCTCCGTGAGCCTGACGGTTTAAAGATGAAGCTCATTCTCTCCCCAAAGGAGAAGGGAAGCAGCTCCGTGGAGGAGGAGTCTTTTCAGTACCCCTCTCAGCAAGGGGCTGCGAAAAAGTCCTCTAAGAAATCAGCTCGGGATGAGCAGGGTGCTTTGCTCCTAGGACACGAGTTACAGAGCTTTCTGAAAACAGCCCGGAAGAAGCACAAGTCATCCTCAGACCCACATTCATCTTCTGGCCCTGAAGGCTGTGGGTCTGATGCCTCCCAGTTCCCAGAATCCCACAGTGCTAATCTGGATCTTCCAGGGCTTGAGCCTATCCTAGTAGAATCAGACTCAACCTCTGGAGGGGAGCTCGAGGCTGGTGAGTTGGTGATAGATGACTCTTACCGGGAAATCAAGAAGAAAAAGAAGTCAAAGAAAAGCAAAAAGAAGAAGGACAAGGAGAAGCATAAGGAGAGACGCCATTCCAAGTCCAAGAGAAGTTCAGGCCTTTCTGCTGCAGTGGTGGGAGAGATCACAATGACTCCTGGCCCTCCTCCCAGCATCCCCTACCCTGGAGCAGCTGCCCCTCCCCCACCACTTCCTGGCCTCCACACTGATGGGCATAGTGAGAAAAAAAAGAAAAAAGAGGAAAAGGATAAAGAGAGAGAAAGAGGAGAAAAGGTAAAACATTTTTTAAGGTGTGGTGGGGTTAAGAGATGAAGCAGGGCCCTGGCTTTATCTGGTTGGAGCATCGTCCCGTGCATAGAAGGGTCACTGGTTCGATACCCGGTTCGGGCGTGTACGGGAGGCAACTAACTGGTCCATGTTTCTTTCTCACAAGGATGTTTCTCTCTGTCTCTCTCTCTCTAAAATCAATTTTTAAAAAACATATCCTCAGGTGAGGATTTAAAGAGAGAGAGAGAGAGAGGCAGGTTTGTCCTTGATAGTAGTAGGTAGATGTGGAAATAAGCAGCCGAGGTGAGCCACTGGGAATGTAGCAAGGTAAATCTCTTGGAATGACACAAAGTATAAAATATTACCAATGGCTGAGTCTGTCTGATACAAAACAGCAATCTTAATTATTCATGGTTTTTCTTAATGGAGTTGTTGTCCCATTGTGTCAAGCATAGGGAGGGTGGTCAGAGAAAGCTTAAAGAAGAAAAAGGATGTCAGTGGAAGGGAACGCATGGAGGCAGAGAGATGTTTAGGAAGTAGCATTGCAAAACTACTGAATTCCAGTCCTGCGTTTCTAGCTGCCTGATATATCTTTCTACCTGATTGGCTTGGGTACTTCACACCCCCAAACCTGCATCTCCTCCTTTATCTCTCTCTGTATTCCCCATTTCCTGCCACTCAACCCAAACTCAAAACTGTGTGCTTACATGCACTGTGTGGGAACTGAACTTGTTTCCTGTACATTCTTACCACCATTCCTCTGCTCATTTTATTCTAAGCCCTTCTTCCCCTTCTCACATGTTGAAGCTGTGCATTCCCTTCAAGACTTAATCAAATGCCACCTCTTCTAAGACATCCCGACCCTCCGGTCAGAATTAACTTCTTGATTGATTTGAGAGAGAGAGAAACATCGATTTGTTGTTCCACTTATTTATCAATTCATTGGTTGTTTCTTGTATGTGCCCTGACTGGGGATTGAACCCACAACCTTAGCATATCGGGACGCTCTAACCAACTGACCGACCCAGCCAGGACCAGAATTAACTTCTGAACTTTCATAACACCTTGCTATCTCTCCCTATTGCACTTACAGCCATCTTTGTACATGTTCCATTTCCCCTTTTAAAGACGATTAGCTTCTTACAGGTGTTTTAACTCGGCAGGGGCTGTTTTAGTCGCCTTAATAGTGCCTTCAATTCCTTTATGTCCTTGGTAAGCATTTTGTGATATGGCAAATGCGTGACTATGTCGATGAAAACATGTATTGAAAAACGCAGGTTGGGAGCAAATGGCAGAGAGTTTTAAATTCCAAAATAAAGGATTTGGCAGTGGGCACTTTGGGGTTATGAGCAGGGTGTAGATATGCTCTAAATCAGCAGTTGCCACCCTTTCGGACCTCACGGACCACCGGTTGGCGAGCGCTTTTAAAGGTTTCCTTAAAACAGTGGTCGCCAAACTTTCGGACCTCACAGATCACCAGTGGTCTGCGGACCACCGGTTGGCAACCACTGCTCAAAATGATAATTTCAGAATAAAATGATAGAGCTGTACCAGGTGGTTTAGACTGAAGAGAGACTTGAGACAGACAACCCAGAAGCTTATTCTAGTCCAAAATCAGTTGTCAAAGCTGATAGAAATAAAATGGGAGACAGGTTCAGGAGCAACTGAAGGGAAAACTGACATCTGGCCACTGGGCTTGGATCTGGGAAGCCAGAAATACAAGTGAGCATAACGATGTCCCTTAAGGTTTTGAACCTGAGTACCTTAGAAAATAAAATTATAATCTTCTCAGTGGTAGGGAGTTATTTGTAATTTCCCCCATGTGGCCAGCAGTTGCTAGTGAAAAAGAATTATAGTCAGGGCAAAAGTCTTATAAATCAGTATTTGATTGTGACTGTCCAAACCTGAAGCAGTCAGACTTTGAATGTAATAATTTATCCAACAAATATTTATGGGACACATACCGTGCTTTTTAAACTTCTGTGAAGCTTTAAACAAATATCCTTTCCTGGGTTTTGTTTCAGTCTAAAAAAGAACTACCTGAAAGTCCACCTAGACAGAAACGTTTCAGGAATCCTGTTCCCTCAGTCTACAGTGAGCAGAGACTGGAGAGCCAGCTGTAGAAATGCTGAAGACCTCTGTCCCCTTTCTCCCTTAGAGTCTATGACCAGGGCTGTCATCAAAGTAGGAAGCAAGGAGACTGGCTGGTTTGGGAGAAGATAAGTTAGGTTTACAGTTAAGATATAAGCATCAAGAGATTCAGCATATCTAAGTGGTTAAGATAGTGAGCTGTGGAGCCAAAGCACTTGGGTTCAAATCCTGGCTCTGCCACTGATAAGCTCTGCGATGTTGTGCAAGCTACACAGCTTCTCCATCTGTAAGCTGGGGGTGATAATAGACCCTAATACAGTGATGGCGAACCTATGACACGCGTGTCAGAGGTGACACGCGAACTCATTTGTTTTGGTTGATTTTTCTTTGTTAAATGGCATTTAAGTATATAAAATAAATATGGAAAATAGAAGTTTTTGTTTTACTATGGTTGCAAATATCAAAAAATTTCTATATGTGACACGGCACCAGAGTTAAGTTAGGGTTTTTCAAAATGCTGACACGCCGAGCTCAAAAGGTTTACCATCACTGCCCTAATAGGACCCATACAGACTGAATGAGATGATGCATGGGGATGTGTTTAGGGCTTCAGTGTGGCAAGGTGCCATAGCAAACTCAAAGGGGCACCATTAGGTATTTTAAATATATTAAATTTTCTAAAGAAACAGCAGTACTTGACATCTGTCAGAAACCTTGTGAATTACTAGCTCAAAGTAATTCACAGTTTCAACATCTTCTCATGTACATGTCTTTTAATAAAGCCATATCGTTTCAAAGCTGGGTTTTCTGTCTGATGGAAAGCAATTACCATGTGAAAAGTAGGCACCGTGAACCAGCAAAGTTTGGGAACTTTGGCTTTGCACAATGCTCAGCACGTTAGTGGACAGTTCATAAATATTAGTTGTTAGAATCATCTCACTAGAATTTCCAGAGAGCAATGGAATTGCGAGACCTAGAATTCAGTAGAATGGTTGAAACTAGGGTTAGAAGTTGGGTGCTCCTGTGCAATGAGTGAAATATGTGAGTGGACGGGAGGGAATAGAGCCCGGAGCGGAATCTTACAGAACACTCACCTGAGAGCACTGGCGAAGGAAGAGGGAGCAGGTGTGTTGGAGGAAAACCAGAGAGGGGTCAGTGTCACGGAAGGGAGGAGACAGGCAGTCTCAGTAGACGGTCTCATGCTGGAGAGGACAAACTGTTACGTGTGGTGGAGAAGAATAGGAGCCAGATGGGCGGAGTTCAAGGGATAGTGAGCAGTGAAGGCAGCAGGGGTGGAACTCTTACTGGAGAATTTTGACTGATACAGAGAAGGGAAATTGGACTATCTCCGTAGTGACAGGAAACACTTTCAGTGTTGAGATCTATTTGGGAAGTGGGTGTTCTTGCTTGCTTGCTTGTATCTTTGTTGTTGAATCTTGCTTTCTAAGAAGGAACAGAGAAATCACATGGTAATATTTTTTTTGAGCACAGCAGTTTTTAATTAAAGGAAAAATTTCATATATACCAAGTAAGAGAAATTCTAAAACAATCAAATTTTAAGATTAAGAAGGTATACATTTTTGGTGTCAAAAACAAGAAACGTTCCTCCCAAACATGACTTTTCTACAAAGCTAATAGCCAGAAAAGTAGAAAAGCATGATCTTACTTTCCTGAATGTATTTCTCTTATTAAGTACAGAAAAGTGATTATATGTTCACTATTTACTGACATACTCAGCTAAACTCACTGGGCAGCCTTGAGCATTCCTTGTGTTACTTATCCATGATTACTCTTTAATATATAACTTCCTCTGGTGTATCTGTTTGCTCATTTGTACTGTTTTCCATTTATTCAGGAAATACAAGTGGCTGATGAAACCATAAAACATTGTTCACTGATTGTAACTAGTGAATAAAAGAGCTCACTGCAAATGTGAGCAGGGTTATTCTCTGCAAGATTCATCACATGGTAGTATCTTAATGACTCCCCTTAAAGATCATCCCATTAGAGTGGAAGTTTTTGTGTGTATATAGGAGGCACAGGACATGGTAACATTTCAAAGTTTTATTGACTCAACAAAGCCTATCCACTATCACTCAAAATAATGTTGCCACTTCAGAGAGGTGCCCTTTAATTATCTGTATGTTTCCAGAATGTCCACATTTTCTCTAAGCAAACTAAGGCTAGCCAGGTGTCCTACTGCCTGGCACACCCAGGCATTGTTGCCAATCTGCTAAGCTAAAGTCTGAGCTCTAATTAGACTTGTGATGGTTCTATATACATTCTCCATTGGTAAGACTGAAGCTGAACAACAGCAGTAAGTGGTGAAAGCTAGTAACTACCATCTATGAGTGCCTGCCATGTGCCAGGCTTTCCTAGGCATTTTACATGCAGAGCAGTCCTGACTGATAGGTACCATTTGGCAGAGGAGAAAGCTGAAAAGACGTGGAGCCAGAATTAACATGGGTTTCTTTAACCCCAAACCTGTACTCTTTCCATTCTACCACATGCCTTTTTAAAACTTTAAGAGATGGCTACCCAGTGCCATAATACCTTTTGACAAAGCTAAAAGTAGGTTGGTTCTAGGTCAGAGGAAATCAATATAGTGTGCTGCTGTCTGAGATTAGTCCTACTAAGACGTACGTAAAGATGTTTTTCAATTAAAGAGGCGGAATATAATGAAATATAATGAGAGCTTGGACTCAGATTCAGCAGACTTAGATTCTTGTTCTGCTACTTTAGCCTTGTCCTCTTAAGATTGTTTCCTCACTTCAAATGAGGTTATTAAGACTAAATTAGGTGATACACGTAACACACTTAGCACAAGGCTCAGCTCAGTAAATAGTTGTTTTATAATTACTGTTGATTTCATCCTGAATTCTTCAAAAGCATAAAATGAAAGCATCTTTTTAAAACTTTTTCAACCACCAATCACGTTAGACTAAACAAGGAAACTATGCTTTTATGGTTTTGTTTTTGTTTTGCTCTGTTTTTTGCTTTTAGGAAGCAAACACTGCACTATCTCACCTATTTGGAAACAGTTAAGAACCAAAATAGGGTCTCTAAGAAGCAAAAGCAGATGTTATAAAGCGAGTTTCCTGCAGCTTCTGGGAGCACTTCAGGGGAGCTGGGGGAAGGAACATCGCCTAGAGATGAATCACGTGACCTCTCTGAGCCTGTTCTTGTGGAATAGCGCTCTGGCACTCAGCTACTGCACCTACAGGGTGTTGTGAGGATTGGATGAGGTAATACAAATGAGTGCACGCTGGCCTTTCATGCACAACTGAGTCTGTCTTACTCGGTACTCATGCATTGTGCCAGGCACTTGCCAGGTGCTGTGGACAAACATGAGCGGGATAGTGTCGGTCTTGGGTGTAGTAAGAGAGGTTGGAAAGTGTTCCGTGTGATGGACCTCAGCAGAGACAGGTGCTGAGGGAGCATGGGGAGAGCCTGGAGGTGTCAGAGAAGGTTTCCTGGGGGAGCTGTCATCTGAGCCGAATCTTGAGGCCAAAGATGAATTAAGGAAGAAGGTAGAGCTGAGTAAGAATTAGTAAATTACAATAGTGATAGCTGTATTTGTAGAGGTTTCACTCTAGTGTTCTCAGCACGACACTAAGATTTTTAATCTATGGTATATCAGTGAATTTTTACAAGAACCCAATGAAGTGTCGATATTATCTCCATTTCACAGAAATAAGCCCAAAAAAGTGATACTACCTGCCCCAGGACACACACCTATTTAGTGGCAGAGTAGGAATTTGAACCCAGGTTTTTCTGATGACAGGATCCATTCTCTTTCCACTATACAGAAAGTATTTAAATTGTAGACAGAGGTGTATTATGAGAGATAGCAGAAGTACAGCGTATATTTTAGGAAGATTTCCATTCAAAATGGTCAAAATAAAAGCTTTGGTGTGAAAACCTTACTTTGCACCCTGTCCTTTAGCCAGATCAGACTTAGGGATCTCAGTCCAGTTCATTCGCAAGAGCATCAGTTGTCATGGTTATGAGTACGGGCTCCAAAGCCAGACTGTCTGAGTTCAGATGCTGGCCCTGCCACTCCATTGATATACGACTATGGATCTCCGTTTCCTCGTGTTTAAAATGGCAGTGATGATGGCACCACCTAGTAAGGTTGTTAAAAGGCTTAATTTCCACAGATGTCTCCTACACTATTCATATTAATGAAGAGATCAGACCCTGTCATCAGCAGAAGAAAGCCAAGTTGTATTTTTAAGATTTTCTAAATTATGTTTTTACTTAACCCTCAGAAAGTTTATCCTTTAAAAGACATTTTTATTTATTTTTTTAAAAATATATTTTATTGATTTTTTTACAGAGAGGAAGGGAGAGGGATAGAGAGTTAGAAACATTGATGAGAGAGAAACATCGATCAGCTGCCTTCTGCACATTCCCTAATGGGTATGTGCCCGCAACCAAGGTACATGCCCTTGACCGGAATCGAACCTGGGACCCTTGAGTCCGCAGGCCGACGCTCCATCCACCGAGCCAAACCGGTTAGGGCTAAGAGACATTTTTAAACTAGAGTCATGAGAAGGCTTGAAGAGTAGTTTTTATCATATTCTCAGAGTCTAAGACCCCAAAGAGTTAATTAAGCAGGACTGTTTTATAAAGAGCATTAAGAAGTTGCTCTTTGAAAGATCTTGACTGTGACAAATGTCATCAAACATTTAAAAGGATGTTCTGGCTGTGAAATTACAACATTGTGAGTCACAGTAAGTGGACTTGTTACAAGTCATTTGCTACAATTAATACTAATGTATCCAAGTTTTCAAAATATTAACATTTTATTAAAGGGCAGTTCATGTTATTCCAGATCCACTGTGGATCACTTGCAATACTTGCATAAGAAAGTCTGACTGGAAATAACTGGCCTTTCATTTAGAATCTCGTGGGAAAGTTTGTATGTGTAGAGATCATCCATTGTTTGTGTGTTTTTAACTACTAATTTATAAAAATGTCTGTGCCCTGGGAACATTTTAACCAGTTTAATTTGGAACTTTAGTGCACAGACTGAAGTTGCATCCTGTGCAATGATTAGATTCTAAGGTCAGCACATAAGGTGGAAGCTGTTAGTCAGAGTTTCCCTTGAAGATGCCCCAGGAAGACTCCACAGTGAAAGCCAGCAGGTTCCGAGTCCAACAGAATGCCAGCCCAATGCAGCTAGGTTTCCTATCTTCCGCACCAGTGAAGTCATTGGCATATTTGCAGGAGCCATCATTTTACTATTTTTAACGTTAGCTACACTTGATTAGTAGTGAGTTGTACACCCTGAGAGAGACATACAGGAACTATCTGGGGAAAGCAAGATTTATCCGATTTATCCTCTTTCACACGCCAAGGAATAGGTTCTTGGAGCGGAATCACCCAGACTGGTCAGTCCACATATTCTCTCCCCCTCCCCCCCCCTTAAATATAGAACTTGGGTAAGCTTTGGTGTGTTGTGTGTGTAGTGCTGCTCCATTGTGTCTTACTAGAACACTTAAAGCATTTGGGGATGTGAAGCTGCTACAAAATTAATGAAGGAGAAGCAGCACCCAGAACTCCAACCTCCTTAAACAGGGCTGGCTTCACCAACAGAAGAGTGAAAATGGGACCTTTACTATTTAAATGAAAAGTTTAAAGTAAAGGCCGTGTTGCTGTTTTCTATGTGTGAAAAGCTTGTATTAGCTTTTTGGATGCCACAAGTTCTATTTTGAAAAAGGCAGGGAATAGAAAAGAACTCATAGTAGATTTCTATTGTAGCATAACAAATTACCACAGACTCAGCAGTTTAAAACAGCATTTCTTTATGATCTCCCAATTCTGTAGATCAGAAGTCCAGATAGGGCTCCACTGGGCTCTGCTCAGGCTCTCGCAGACTGAGCCCGAGGGCCCCGTCCAGGTTCTCACCTGAGAGACGAGGGGCCCTTCCAGGAGTTGGCGGCTCCTCCAGGCTGCTGGCAGCGTTCAGTTTCTTGCCATTGTGGAACTCATAGCACCTGTTTACTTCAAGGCCAAGGCCAGCAGGAGAGTGTCTGCTGTTGCATCTTGTTTCCTTCATGGGCTCACCTAACCAGGTCAGGCCCACACTGGATAATCGTAATGACTGACTCGGACTCACTCACTGGGGACCTTAATTCCACCTGCCATCTCACGTGAAATAATCGTGGGAGTCAGTATCCCATCGCAGTCACCGTCCTGCCCACACTCCAGGGGAGGGCATTAGACAGGGCTTGTAAACCAGGGGGCGGAAGTCGTGGGAGCCATCCTGGATTCCTGCCTACCACATAAATAATATTACTGAGTACCTACTGAAGTGCCAAACACTGTCCGATTCATTCCCACCTTTGAGTAAAAATGGCACTTTCCAAGTTTGACCTATAGGGAGACTAAAGCTCGGGGAAATGAAGTAATTTGTGTAACTAGTAAAGAGTATGATCAGGATGCTAACTTAGATCTGCTGGCCTCCAAAACCCCGCTCTCCATTTTGCCACACTGTCTCTGAACCACCCTGCTGCTTCTCCCTCCTTTCCAATGTATTTGCTCTCCTCCAACCTCACTGTCCTGGCTGTAGGCCATCCTCACCCGTCCCTGGCACTATTGCAGCAGCCCCTGTGTGGTCTCCCCACCTTTGCTCTTACTCCTCTCCAGGCTCTTCTCCACGGCCCTAAAGTGCAACTTGGCCATGTCACTTCCTTCTTGAAATGCTTGACTACTTGAATCGCTTCTGTTGGTTCATACTGTAATACAAACATGTCAAAGGCTAACACGGGCCAAATAAACGAGGCATGTGGCATGTGGCCCGTAAGTTTGACATGCTTGCTATAATACATAGGTTACAAGGCTTCCATCTGTGGCTCTGCTTGCAACTCTGACGTCATCTCTCACCTCTGTTTGATGAGAGTTTCCACATGTTCCCTCTGCCTAGAACACTCTTGACCTCTCTTCTTCTGGCTAATTCTACCCAGTTTTCAGGCCTGGGTTAAATGTCACTTCCTCCAGAGGCTAATTAGGTGAGATGCTCCTATTACATGTTCCTGTAGCATCCAGTACTTTCCCTATAATATCATCACATTCTATTATCAGGACATATTGATTTGTGTGTCTGATTCCCAATATCTGGCAGAAAGTGGATACTCTAATAAATATTTATTAATAAACTAGAGGCCTGGTGCATGGATTCGTGCACCGGTGGGGTCCCTCGGCCTGGCCTGTGCCCTCGCGATCCGGGACCTGTCAGGGGATGTCAGAGGCCGGGTGCACAGATTCGGCCTGAACCCTGCAGGCCAGGCTGAGGGACCCCAGCGGTGCATAAATCCGTGCACCAGGCCTCTAGTATGCATATAAAATCTTTGGTTAATCTCTTTCTCTCCCCCCTTCCCTCTGAGATTCATCAGTCTGTTCCATGTTTCTGTGCCTGTGTGTTGAGCATTTGCCCCCTGTTGATGAGTGCACGTCATAGCTACCAGTCGAACAGTCACTTAGGCTTTTATAAATATAGATGAATGGCAAAGTACTTTGATAGGTTATTTTTTTGTGCTGCCTTTGAAATCTTTCCTAAAGTCTCTGCTTTTCCTTCTTTGTCATTGAAATACTTTTAATATCACCTATCAGAAGAGCTCTCCACTTCTTATATGTTTTATTCAGGATCAAATAATTAGTATAAGGGAAAGCTGGGGAAAGATGGCGGGCCTTTAAGCTCTAAAGTTAATGTGTTTTCCACTATTTTGTGCTGCTTAACTGCCTTAGAATGTGAGCTCATCCTCTTAACTACTCACCCTACCCAGTGCAGGTACTCAATAAATGCTAGTTTATTTTCTACATAACTGAATAACGTCCTTTAGAAGAGTTTTAAGAGGAACCCTTTCTTTAGTAAGTGGATTTGGAGCTAATATATTGGCCAGGAGCTGTGTTTAATTTTGTAAAGTTTTAATTTTATGTTATAGCCTGGGGGAATAGGGAGCATGAAAACTTTTACAGTATTATATAGTGTTTGAGAAAACATTGTTAAAACTCCACGTATGTTTAATAATATGACCAAATGAGCTATGAACTCTCTCAAGCACATATTCTTTCTATTGTCAATACAGTGGGGCCTTGACTTACGAGTGTCCCGACTAACGAGTTTTTCTAGATACCAGGCCAATTTTTTGCTTTGAGTTGCAAGCTAAAATTCGGGTTATGAGCCAGCTTCAGATACCCCACCGCTAGTTGGCGCAGCGAACGTCACAGTGAACGCCACAACATCAGCCCAGCATCACGTGTCTCACTCGTTCACTTTAAGATTTGACATATGAGTTACGAGCTCGTCACAGAACGAATTAAACTCGTAAGTCAAGGCCCCACTGTATTTAATAGTGAGATTGATTCTATAGTTGAGAAAGATGTGGCTAAGTATAGACTTCCACAAATTCTTTCATCATGTACTCCAGTAATTGGCAGGCCTATGGCTAAGCTATTTCAAAGATTAGTTTAAAACTTTTAAAGCTGAATTTGTAACAAACATGCCACAGTTTTAATATCCAAAGAAGTGCTTGCTGTCTCATTGAAAGCACTTACTTTGGAAGCTATCAGGAAAATTTCTGTTTCTCAGAATGGTTTCAGAATTGCTTTTGTTCATTTTTTAATTTTTCAATTATTTGACATACAGTATTATATTAATTTTAGATATACAACATAATGATTAGACATTTATGTAACTTATGAAGTGATCCCCGGATAAGTCTAGGACCCATCTGACTCCATATGTAGTTACTACAATATTATTCACTATATGCTATATGTATTTTACATCCCGTGACTCTTCTTATAACTAGCAATTTGTGCTTCTCAATCCCTTCCCTTTTTTCACCTATCCTCCAATCCCCTCCCATTTGTCACCCATCAAAAATTAGAATTCCTTTTGGAATTAAAATCAGAGCCATCGCATAAGCTTTTGAGGGTAATTATTTTATGGAAACAACATTAAGAACTAAGGTGAATAAAGTGTACACTTAAGTAAAACAATACGCAACTCTGAAGTCAAGAAACAGGACTGTGTTGTTTGTTGGTTTGTTTTTATCATAAAATCGGACACTTAAGACAAACAAAAGTTCCCAGTAACTTTTCAAGCACCAAACATTCGTCATAATAACTGCAGGACCAGGAAGGACTGTGTTGGGAGCAGATGGAGGACTGATCCACATAACTCGATGCTTATAGACGAAGTTTTAAAGGAAAGCATGATAAACACATCTCAGTTTATTGGATAAAGATTATAAAGGGATAACCTTTTCTTTTTAAATAATAACTACTTCTGTAAGGAAGCAACTATCTTTCTTTCATTGGCCCAAAATGCATAGCCCAGGCTACCTAGGTGGTACTCAATTCTGGTGTTATCACTTAGTTTAGTTGTAGTCATAACTACAAGCAAATCACTACTTTCTGAGTTTCCCTTTTCTTGTCCTCAAATGAAAGGTTTAGACAGGTGCTACCTAATGAATCTTTTCAGGTAGGAAAACTTAACTTTTTTCCCCTCCGTCTATGGATAGTTGTAAAATGGAATGCATAGGAATATGTCATCTTTTGTTTTAAATATCCCTCATTGAACTGGCTGTTTCTCAAAAACCATGCTGCTTTTGGAATTGTCATAATCCAGTGAAGAGCAAACATACTTCAAGTAGTACAAAGTAGTTTGTTGGAGCGAAAGAGGTTCATCCTACCTTGACTACCAAAGAATTCTCTTGTTATTTATTTACCTCACCTGAACCACAAGAATGTGAACAATGAAATAATAGTAGACTACAAGTGACAGTAAAAGCAGGATCAGGAAAATTATAAGATTAGAAATCAAATGCAGAGAAACAAAAGGAAATAGATTTGGCTCTTGGCTTTCACAGTTTAAAAGGAAATTATGTGGTTGTTATTTCAAAGATGAGAAAAGTGACATCCTGGGAGATGTAAAGAATTTGTTCAGCACTCAGTTTTGAAAGAATACATAATGTGAGATTGTACACAGGAAGGCTGGGGGCTTTACAAGTAATTACCGCGCAGCTGCAGCAGTCTGAAACATCTAAAAAAGAGTTAGCATGAGCTTTTACCTCCTAAGCAATACTGATAGTCATCTCTGGGTGATAAGAAGCAGGGATTAGGTTAATGGTCCTCTCTGGGAAAGCTGGTTAGTAGTTTAGAACGCTTTCCTGGATGGAAAAGGGTGTTAGATTCAGAGTTACTTGTGTTCTGATCAACCCTGTTCTGTTCTCATGTGGCTCCAGCCAAAAAAGAAGAACATGTCGGCCTACCAGGTGTTCTGTAAAGAGTACCGCGTGACCATTGTGGCTGACCATCCCGGCATAGGTAAGAACATTTCTCATCTTCGTTTCCACTTTCCACGTGCGCCTCGGAAGCAGGGCAGTTAATTCAGTCAGGAGGCAGCTTCTCCCCTAGTGTTAAAGGAACCCAAATCTCATTTTTTCCCGCAGATCTGCAAGTCACTCTAGATTTTGTCTTAGTTCACCCCGACCATAAAAGTGATAAGCTTTTCATTTATATCTCTCAAGTTCATAAAATGGAAAGCAGTAAAATTAAATATTATGAAGCTCAGTACATAAATATGCAGCTGCTTATTTCCAAGGTTCTACAGTTGACCTTTTCCTTAAACTGCCCTTGGGTGTGCAGTTGTGAGATGACTTATACTGTCACATTTGCCTGTGTATTAGAAGTTAGTGAGGTGAGAAAAACACTGCACCACAGACCTTGGACAGGCACTTAACCTCCATAAATCTGACTTGCCTGAGATGTAAATAGTTTCCCGAATTTCTCATCACGGTGCTTGGAGGCACACGTGAAGGACCACAGCAGATAAGACTGCGCTGTGTAAAGCCTGACCTTGCCGGGCACGCCTCTGGAGGATGCTTCTCAGCAGCTGCAGGGAAATTCTTGGTACTGAGCTCTCAGAAATTCAGGAAAAATCTAACATCCTTCCTCAAACTCTACAGCACATACTTTCTTTAACCTAAGTTGATAAGCCCTGGATTGTGGGATCAAATTCAAAGACACCGGAAAGATGCTTAACGAACAGATTCCTCGAGAGGAGATGCGAGAGGATTTGAGTCCACCTCATGACCACCACAGGGGTCCCTTCCCTATAAAAAAGAATCAAGAAAACTGGTGGGCCCTAGTTGGTTTGGCTCAGTGGATAGAGCATCGGCCTGTAGACTGAAGGGTCCCTGGTTCGATTCTGGTCAAGAGCACATACCCAGGTTGCGGGCTCGATCCCCAGTTGGGGGGCGTGCGGGAGGCAGCGATCAATGATTCTCTCTCATCATTGATATTTATCTCTCTCCCTTCCTCTCTGAAATCAACAAAAATATATTTTAAAAAAGAAAACTGGTGGGGTTTGGTTTGGGTTGGTTTGGTTTTCTGAAAGAATATTGTGCTATTTGGATCTGATTTTCAGAAACTTGTCCCAGTTTTTGCTCTCATCAATCTTCTGTTTTGTTGATAGTTAAACCTTTATTTTATTGAGCTTTTTACTATTTTTTGCCAGATTTTGGGGAACTTAGTAAAAAACTGGCTGAGGTGTGGAAGCAATTGCCAGAAAAGGATAAACTGGTAAGTACACTTTTTTACAAACATATTTTTTTAATTGCTTGATGCCTTCTAAAATGTATGATTCTCCCATAGACCACCCAGGCAAAGAACACTGAAATAGTGAAACAATGACTTAGTAGAATGGAAAATGGCTTAGTAGAGGGCATTTACTCTGGTTGGTGCCAGTGTACTCTGGGTAAAATTTAGCTGCACGGAGGCTGTTTTTTCTAACCTCTTCTATTTTTTTTTTTTTTTTTTTTTGCAACAGTCTTACATTTGAGCCAAAAGATGACCTAACTTGGACAGTGATTAAACTGTTAAAAGAAAAAATCCCTTTACTACAAACACCCACTAGTCAGCCCATGGTCTGAGAAGGGAGGAAAGGCATCCACTTAATAGTCACTGCAAATAATAAAACTATGGGACTATGTTTACCTGGGAGCCAGGTTCCAGGCCATCATCCTCATCACCCACTACCAGATAATGTCCCGTACTCTGAAGAAGCTAATGAGACTGTGATAACTAGTCATGACTGAGTCATAGTCACTTTCCAGTAGGCTGATACGAAGGCGGTCTAGGAATTAGAATTACCATCTTGCTTTAAGGTATAGCTCATCTGGGTAAAACAACCAAAATATCTCTGACCTAGGTAGTTGATCTTTAGTTTCTGTTTTTCACATCAATGTTAGCCTACTATTGGTATTGCCCACTAGCAAGTTAGAAGAAATATTTAAACCACATGGACATTATACCGAGGCAGATGTTTACTCCATGATTTGACATTGTGATCGTAGAGATCTAAAATCAATGCTGAGATCTGACCATTAGCATTGAGGAATGTTTGCAGTGCTCTGAGTTCGGTCAGCAATCAGTGTCTGTGCCTGCTCAGTGGCCCTCTGCTTGAGAGTTAGCATCAACCCTCTGCACTGTCCCCTCTCGTTTCTTTATTTTTCTCTTCCATGACTGCTTTCCCTTTTACTTTTACATTTTGATTGATTTTATCTTGCCCGGATCTGATTGCAGATTTGGAAGCAAAAAGCTCAGTATCTGCAACACAAACAAAACAAAGCAGAAGCTACAACTGTGAAAAGAAAAGCATCCAGCTCAGAAGGCTCCATGAAAGTAAAAGGTAGTGGCCACATCCCTCTCCTGCTTTGCTTTCCCCCGGAGCACTGTAAATTCTGCTGCCTCTCTGAGAAATTGGGAGAGCAGCCTACATTAGAAGCAGAGCTTGATACCCAGGTATTACTACTGAACATTATAGGTTGAAAAGGCATTTAGAAAACATAAATCAGAAGTCAGCAAACTTTTTTGGTGAAGGGCCAGAGAGAAAATATTTCAGGCCTTGCAGGCCCAAGTGCTTTTTCTGTGACATATTCTTTGTTTTATCTACAGCCGTTTAAAAATGTAAAATTATTCTTACCTCGAGACCATACAAAAACAGGTCATGGGCCAGATTAGGCCCACAGTCCATAGTTGTGCTAATACCTGGCATAGCTCCCAAACAGGGAAAATCAGGAAGGGCATTTTTGTGGTGTTCAAGGCCATAGGAAGCTTGGTCTCTCTATTTCGTCTCTGTTCTCAGCTTCCTCTGCAGGAGTGCTGTCACCCCAAAAGAAGTCCCCGCCCACCACCATGCTATTACCAGCCTCCCCGGCCAAAGCCCCTGAGACAGAGCCCATTGATGTTGCTGCTCATCTACAGCTGCTGGGAGAGTCCCTCAGCCTCATCGGACACCGCCTGCAGGAAACAGAGGTGAGCATAGCCGTCCACAGCATGACTCCAGTGTCGGATAGAATTTGAGTCCATCCATTCATTCCACATAGATGCATTGAGCAGCTGCTGTATGCTAGATTATGCCAGGTGTTTAGGATGCAGTGATAAAGAAGACATATAGTCATAGAAACATCTGGAGATTTGGAATCAACACAAAAAGAAATTCAAATAACCTGTACTTTTCCCCCAGCTTTATTAAGATACAATTGACATATACCCCCAGCTTTATTAAGATACAATTGACATATAACCCTATAACTTATTATTTTTTAAATGCAGTGGGAAAACTGAGTACAAGACATTTTGAGTTTTTCTGTACATTTCCAGCAAAGGTCTTCAACAGATGGATTAGGTTGTATGGAGGATTAAGAGTTCCTCTACATTAGGTTGTATGGAGGATTAAGAGTTCCTCTACTTTTTTTCCTCTCTCTCTCTCTCTCTCTCTCTCCCTCTCCCTCCCCCTCCTCCCGGCCCTCGCCCTCGCCCTCTCTCGTTGAATTTATTGGGGAGACACTGGTTCATAAAACTATACGGGTTTTAAAATAAAATAAAAAATGAATAAATTAAATTTTTTAAAAAAAGAGTTCCTCTACTTTTTTGAGAATAGGTAGCAAATAGGGAAATTGAGGTTCTTAAGCTCTTCATTACTCTGCGCTGTACTTGAATTACACAGTGCAGTGTGCCCTCAGGAGATCTTGGTCCTTTTCGGTTTCAAAATCACTTAACCTGCAAAGCTGTCATATTCCATTTCTATTACCATATTCCATTTCTAATTGTATTACCCCCTTGGCTAACTCAGCATAGTATTTCAGTTTTCCACTGGGTTCTACTAGGACATTTCATTAAAGAAATCAGTCTCGGCTACTAAAGCCATTTTAAGCTGAAAAATCAGTCTAGGAATATAGAACCATTAATTTGCTTCTATGTGGAAGTTGAATTATTATTCAACAAATAAAATGCCAATGGCCACAAGATCTAAGTTCTTTGACTAGTTTCAAAAATTTAGCAGTTATAATAAGTTAGAAGTTAGAACATAGTCTACTCTAGATGTCTAGATACGGCAAAACAACAAGAGTCCTTTCATGTAGGCTGATGTCTGAATGGCTGTAGATACTCATATTTAGACATATATTTTCTAAAAAGTTAGAATTTAAAATGATAGCCATATTCCAGATTTTTCTTCATATTTCCATTTAGTTTAACAAGTATTTGTTGAGGATAATGCATTACTTATAGAAAATCTTAATAGCTTCCTTATTATTTCCTACCATCAGGAAACTTCCAATTTAATTGGAAAAAGATAATATAAATTAGCAAATTATAAGAAGCCAGCTTCTGTGAGCAGTTGCTGAGTTATACATACATCATGACCAAAAAAGGGAAAGAATTTTGCACAATCTCTAGTCTGGATTTTTTTATATAACTAATTGAGATGTAACTCACCTACCATAAATTCACCTTTTAAAAAGCTAGTGGGCATTAGAATAGCCACAGAATTGTGGGCCCATTTCTACTACCTAGTTCCAGAACATCTCCCTTATCCTGAAAATAAACCCCAGTGCCTGTAGCAGTCTTTCCCATGTACCCTCTACTCCACTTTTTCTGAGACTTTAACATCTGCATATATCCTCACAATTAGGATGCAGTTTTCATGTACCACTTATACTGTTATTTACTTTATATTTTTATTTAAAGAAATCTGTGCATGCTTTCACAATATCCTCAAGATCATGAATGTGATATTCTTTTTTTCTAATCGTCAAAATGGATTTTATCACTGTAATTAATGTTCACCTATATGCCACCTGAAATTACATCCTACACTTTAAGGAACATTGATTTTATAGAATTTGCTCATTTAAATAGTGAATGCCTGAAGCCTAATGAAATGCAGCGACTAGTACCAGTTTACACAACAATTTGTGACCAAGCCCAGCTTGCCTCACTTCTAACCTGTCCTCATTCTGTTGTTCTGTGCCCGCTGAGGCAGAGTAGTGATGGAGAACAGAGAGAGGCGGGGAGTGAGAGGCTCTGGGAGGGGGACCTGAAAGGCTAGATAGCAGGAGTTTGTTTCATGGAGATCTTGGAGAGACATTCCAAACAGGAAAACTGAGCACTCTGTTTCTAACCTCGGTCTACCACAGAAACAGGTTAAAGGAGGCCTGGTAAGACCCCCACCCCCACTTTAACCAGATCTTTTAGCTCTTTTGTATATTGGGGTCCACATATGGTTTGTGTGTGTGTGTGTGTGTTTTTAATATGTTTTTATTGATTTCAGAGAGGAAGGGAGAGGGAGAGAGAGAAACATCAATGATGAGAGAGAACCATTGATTGGCTGCCTCATGCACGCTCCCTACTGGGGATCGAGCCCGCAATTTGGGCATGTGCCCTGACCAGGAATGGAACTGTAACCTCCTGGTTCATAGGTCTGCCCTCAACCACTGAGCCACTGCAGCTGGGCCAGTAAGTGTTTTTAAGAGCTTACTGTATGGGCAACACCAGTAGTTATTGGGAGGCTATAAAAAGGAATAGGGCATGGTTCCTGCCCTCAAGTTGCTTATAATCCATCAGGAGAGTCAGTATTCCATTACAGTTGTATAAAATATTATCTATAATTAACTGTGAGGCAAAAGTAGTGGAATAATATTACTAATTTGCTAATTTTCTTTGGTTACTCAACCAGCTTTGGTTCAGAGTGCTTTATAGGGATTCTTTCATTTAATTCACACTGCGGCTTCCTGAGGCAGAATTTTTGTTCCTCCGATTTTACAGAAGGAAATAAAACAGAGACTTAGAGGTTAATTAACTAGGTGGTGAAGCAGAGCTTGAATTTGGTCCATGCTCTTCACCCCATCCCACACTGCCTCCCGTGGAAGGGAGCGATAGGAAACACTAGGCAAGAGGGTGAGGGGAAGGGAGAGTTGGTGCTGGCAAGGCCTTGACACTAGGCAGTTGTATGAATGGTGGTGGTTTCAGTAGGAGGAGGGTCCCTTTTTCTCATTGTGGTGCAGTGAAATTGAGAAATGTCCAAAATTAAGAGGCCTAGCAGGCAGCTAGAAATGCAGTTTTGGAGTCTAAGTTGTTGGTAATAGTAATAATTACTGATACTTTTGAGCACATATCATGAACCAGGCAGCAAGCTAAGTACTTCTGTCTATTGTCTCACTTAATCCCCTCTGTGCTGCAGAGCTGTTAGTGGTCTACTTTATAGGTACAGCCTAGGAAGCAGCTTGCCCAGTACAGAAACAGTGAGTGAACTAGCCAGCTCCAGGCCCAGCAGGCCTGGCCGAGCTCAGTCTGGGCAGGACCCTGCTCTGCAGCCTCCAAGGAGATGTAGCCTCACAGCACTCCTAGTTGAAGCGGATTATACAAGAGCTGGGCAGGGGTATTTGCAGCAAGCAGCCTTATTTCTTATCTCTGAATCACAGAGATACAGACAACATGAATTATTTAAGATGTTAAAAGGGACTACATTTTCTTCTTTTTGAGAGTAAACAAATCAACCCAGAAAAGTGATATCAGCTATCGAAGGCCACATACATGGAGAAGTATGTGCATGTTTATATTGCATGCTAATGTGTAGGGCTGTAGAAGTCTCACAGTTGTATTTGAGCTATATTTGTGGCCTTCATAAGAAAAATATTTTTGCATGCCTGATCTCCGCAAATCTTCCCAGCCGCTCTCCAGAGTAGGCAGGGCATTTGTTACTATTCCTAAATATAGGCTTTTTCCCCCCTACTATTCAAGACTAACCCAGAGTTGGATAGAGGGTAAGATGAGTAAGGAATATAGCAAAGAAACCTGTGATTGTATTGTAAAAGTTTTCTTTTTAAACAACTTACAGAGTTACCAAAGCAGATACCTTCCATTTTGCTTAGTTTCCTAATACGGCCTAAGACTTAAAGAAAGTGAGGAAATGGCCCTAGCTGGTTTGACTCAGTGGATAGAGCATCAGCCTGTGGACTGAAGGGTCCTGAGTTCAATTCCAGTCAAGGGCGTATGCCTGGTTGCTGGCTCAATCCCCAGTGGGGAGTGTTCAGGAGGCGGCCAATCAGTGATTCTCTGTCATCATTGATGTATCTATCTCTCTTTCCCTCTCCCTTTCTCTCTGAAATCAATAAAAATATATTTTTAAAAAAAGTGAGGAAATGAACCACACATGGAGGGAGCATCAGGAGTGGGGTTCCCGTTAACAACCGATGCCCCTCTTGTGCTCTCCCTTCCAGGGCATGGTGGCTGTGTCTGGCAGTTTGTCAGTGCTTCTGGATTCCATTATCTGTGCGCTCGGCCCCTTGGCGTGTCTGACCACACAACTACCTGAACTGAATGGCTGTCCCAAACAGGTCTTGGTGAGTTTTCCTTGGAGTTTTGGAGCCAGAGAGGCCCTGTCTTAAAGAGCTCCGTCAGGCACAAGTTCTTATGGTTGCCTGGCATCTAGCATATAGGCTCCCTCCACCTATGGGCCCAGGAACGTGATACTGTGTAACTCGCTGAATGTGTGCCATGCTTTCAGTGAAACCAAACATGCCATCCCCTAAAATAGTCCTGTGGGGGGAAGCATTCTAGCCCTTGAGGTACTGCAACACCTGTGTCTCCTGTGTGTTCCACACTAAGACGTACAGGAGTCTTCTGCCTCTTTTGTCCTTGTCAATGGGAGAAGCCAGCAGAAAACCCTCTAGCATAACAGACACAGGATGCCATCTTCATTCTCCCCGTTTTCTCACACTCTGGTTTTTCTTTCTCACTCCCCTGAACAAAGAAATAGGTGTCAGGGAACCAAGGCTTAGTACTCTGCCGTTTAACCTTTCCCCCTTGTTTTGCAGGCAAACACACTAGACAACATTGCTTACATCATGCCTGGACTGTGACAGCAGAGAATCCTGGGACGGAAACCTTGTCCTACCCCATTGCTGGTTTGTGTATATATGACTGTTCCAGATCCCTTCACTGGCCACTGGGTGTAGGTTTTAAATTTTTATATACATACACATAAATATATATATAATGTACAATATATACATAGGATTGTAACTACTTCGCTTTTAATAATTTTATGAAATGGCAAAGGTTTAGCCAAGAGGAAACCTTGGCATGAAAATGGGCTTGGGGTTCTTTTTTCTCCTGTGGTGGATAAATCTGCCTTAAAAATCAATGTTACTTGAGGGCTGGGGGCTTGTTCTGGGTGCCAAGTGCATCTCTTTATGGACAGCTAAAATGTGATTTTTTTCCCCAAGCTCAGTTGTACCTCCAGACTCATCACTGACCATTTGCCTTACCTGTCTTACAGTCTGAAATGTAAGAGGAAAGATTATGGGAAGATGCCAGTTGACTGAGAGGGCTAAAGCCTTTCAGCTTGAAGTGTCTTAGGTGGGAGCTGATAAAATCGTTCCCATCTGAGAGTTATTGCGATGGCTTAGGTCAGCGGTTCTCAACCTGTGGGTCTCGACCCCTTTGGCGGTCCAACGACCCTTTCACAGGGGTTGCCTAAGACCATCCTGCATATCAGATATTTACGTTACGATTCATAACAGAAGCAAAATTACAGTTATGAAGTAGCAACGAAAATAATTTTATGGTTGGGTCACAACATGAGGAACTGTATTTAAAGGGCCATAAGGTTGAGAACCACTGGCTTAGGTGAACCTAGTAGGGGGTTCAGCCCAGTTCCTGCGATACAGGTGTCCATGTCTCAATTTATTGTAATCATTGGCAGCCTCGGTAGGGGCCAAGGAGTTTTGTGAGCCCTGGCAGCATAAAACGCCTTGAAGAGGGTAAAGCTGTCATGCCACCAGTTGAACTGCATATTGTGAGCTGACCCAGAATCTTTGGCCTGCAGAACGAAGAGCTGGTATCTTCCATCTGGCAGCATTCGCTTAGCCACCAAGTCCTCACAGGTTCTGCTTAATTTCGTGGTGGCTGTGGAAGATGAACTTGGCCCGGTGGGATTCTTGGGTTCATCTTATTGGCTCCCCTGGTGGGCAGATACACAGTGTTCTGCATTCCACATATAAGTGAATTGCAAAAAAAGTAGTTGATTCTCATGTAGGTTTATTTATGTGCGCGTGTGAATGTTTTTTAATTATGTGTATTTAACTCTTTAAAATCTTAGATTTTAATTTATCCTGTAAATTTCTGTATATATAATTTAATAACAAAAGCCTCCACCAGCAACAGCATGTGGAAGATACAGATTGTTCTTTCTTCCTCCCTTCCTTCCTCTGAAAACTCCAAATCATCCGCATTTGTAGGTATTGTGCCTCAAAAAGGAATCATTATGTCAGGATTCTAGTTCTTTATAATTCAATAATGTGAAGAAAGTGAATAAAAAGGAATGTTTTCATTCCCAGCTGCCCTTATTTCCAAAGAACCAGACTTTTGCTTCCTAGATCCAAAGAAGACAGCTGAGCGCTTCAGGGTTGTTTTTAAATGTGTGAGCTTCCCTGCCAAACACCAGCTCTGAGGGAACTTTCTTCCCCAGGCTCGATGGAGCTCCACAGAATCAAAGTAGAGGTTTGAGGACAGTGCAGCCAGCCCGCACCCTATTGAATGCCTTCCCTTCTCCCCACCAGAGTGGTCGCGGGGCTGTTTCTTAATGGTATTCTGGCTGCTGAATGCCTTTCTCATCTCAGAGCAGTTTTGAGATTTAATTGGGGAAACAGAAGGAAAGGGGAATGTTTGGGAACCAAAATCAGGAACAGAAATCTTGTTTTGATTTCGTGTGTTAGAACCTGTACCATGCCTCATCTGTACCCACGGAGGTTTCCTGTTTGACACAGGTATCAAGGAGGGGCCTTGAAGACATGGCTTAGTACCGAAAGAAGTCAGTCCTCCCATGGTCATTTGTATACATTCATGAAATCCTGATGAGGACCTGCTTTTTGTTTGTTTTCCTTTAAAATCCAATCCTATTGTATTTGTATTTAAAATTTGTACACATTTGTATAATAACCTGTACCTTGTGGTATTTGGTACTATTAGAGAAAAAAACTTTGGACTCAGACCTTCTTGCAATTTTTATATCATTGTTTTATTTTTGTTTTTAAAATAAATCCTAGTGGTTTGATCCAAATTCCATTACAGTTGTATAAAGAAATAAAATTTTGTACTTATATTATTAAAAATCACATTTTTAATATTTATAGTCCAGTCTCAGCTATCTTTTCCCTGCTGCCAACCAAAGTTGCTCTGAAAGTATAAAACCTGTTTTTCACACTATATCCTACCATAATATTCTTTTTTTTTTTTAATCCATCTGAAATAGGGGTCAAGTTTCTGATCTTAGCCATTTTCGTCTTGCTCTGTTTCTGTTAACTTTTACATTGTGGAGTCTCTCATGTTCTCTCTTTTGTAAACTACAAAGCCAATAACTCTGATAAATATAGCTCTGGTTCATTGACAAATAAAATTGCATGTACCTTAGTGTGTACACCTAACTCAAGGAAATACCAGTCTTGCGTAAGATTCACATCTGAATCATGTGTTCCAATATATTTCATGCTGTTTCAGTACTGTCTTGACAGTGATACTGGATCAGTCACTTAATCTGTATAGGCATCCGAAGTCCCTTCTGTGAAACAATGTTCATGTCACTTCCCTATCTCTAAGCCAGAAGCCAGCCAGGCTGACAGGAATGTTTAGGAATATTCTGAACATTTAATGTATAGAGACTTGACCTTTCAGGGTGTAAAAATTTCAATGCAAACACAAGGTGTTAATAGCCATAAATAGTGAAATACTATGGTTAAAAGGCTAACTTCTTATGGAGTAATTTGCATATTTTATCTCATTTAATCCTCCCACAAGCCTTATGAGTATTATTCCTCTTTACAAGTGAGGAGACAGATGCAGAAAAGTGCTTTTCCTAAGGTTATATGGCTATTAAATGGCAGAGCCAGAATAAGCACACTGGTATAGCCAACCCCAAAGCCTAAGCTCTCTTCTACCCGAAGCCACTTTCAAAGGTAAATTGTGTATGTAATTCATCAGAATCTTTCTTCAGTATTATCTATAGTATTTAGCAAATGTGACTGTAGGAAAACCTCTGAGACCTTTCATTGTTCATATGTCCTTTTGTCCTAGCTGCATTTTATGATAACAGGCCTCACTTTTCTCGTCATACTATTGTCTTTAAACTTTGGAGGCAAAGTATCGTGATTTTTGTCTACCAGTACATAAAGGATGTAATAGATTACATTACATTTATGCAATATGTCAGTCTTAAGGGACCTAAATATTTACCTTCAAGGAAGGCATTTGATATTAATAGTGCTAAAACACTTAAAATGAAAAATGAAAAACATTTACTGAGTTTGATTTTTGTTAGACACATTTAAAACATAGTATTTGCCACTTATATTCTTAGCTATTGTGTTGACAAAATCCACAAACTTCCATTTCTAATTGAAAAGCTATGTAGTATTCTGTTTACATGGAGTTATATGATTCCACTCCCTGTTTAGGGGACACATGATTGTTTCTGCTTTTTTGCTATGAAGGATAAACTTTATGGCCGTTTTGTTCTTGGCAGTAAAGCCAAGATCTTCTCATAATCACTTTAAACCAGAGTGATGTAGGAAGGCAAGAACTTCCGGTAAGTCACCCCACACAAACTAATGGAAGAATCCAAAGGAAGTTCATGCTAAATATACTCCATACAACCAAGCAATAATCTTGAAGAAAAATATGAATGGTACCCAACATAAAGATCATCTAATGTACATCCTCCCCTTATAGTCCAAAAACCATTATTGAAAGGTAGATTGACTTAAATGTCCTGTTATTGTGCTGGACAACAGTGGTGAGTAAAGTAGACATAGTATTCCAGCCCTCATGAAGCATCTAGACTGGTAGGGGGAAAGGCATTTATGAAGTCTCACGTGCATTATTAAAACACTTCAAAGCACAGCAGTCATGACTTCCATAGTGTTTATATTGTAAAGAAGTCAGCCCTTAAACAGGTTGACATCTGTTAAACAGGTTAACATGTGGAAGTGATTGTAAGTTCACAGATTTTCCATCATCCTAAATTTGTGCAGTCAGTTTACTAGCCTTTCAAGTTTAAGAATCACACACAGACAATTTGGTCAATAAATACTAAAGCCCCATACTACCAAAGCAGTGGTTATTGGCTCTTTTGGAGTCTAGAAGAAAAAAACATAACCCATCGATCAGGCATCTAATGTAGGCGACATCTGAAACATGGCCCAGACAGGAAAGTTGAAGAACATGGAATTACAAAGCTGGGAAAGGTCTCTAAGAGCCTTAATTCTCAACTTGGGGTCAAAAGCTGTGCTTCAGGGACCCCAAAACTCCCCGAAGTTATATTGGATCTCTGCCTTTTCAGAATGGCTCGTGGCTTCAAATTCTCAAAAGAGCCTGTGACCTAAAAAAAAGCTCAGAGTCCTTGAACTAATTCCAGCATCCAGAGAAAATGGGAAGCTGTTTGAATCACACTGTAAATTAATGGCAGAGATGGGTCCCAGGCACCGTTCGCGACATCTGCGTGCTTTCTGCTACCTGGAGCGCTAGCCTGTCCCAAGCTGAATTTAGTGAGTTGGCTCCCTGTCCAGGGAGCGCAAACTCCTGGCTCTTGTCTTCTATTTGAGAATCGGTGCTGCAAGCAGGCCTCAGCTTGCACCTGGGAGACCTCGACCTCAGATGGGAAGAGTCCTATTAGGACAGGGAGACAACAGGCCAGAGAGGGTATCTACCCCCTCGGTGGGTGTGCAGTCACCGTGACGTCCCAAGGACTAAGACATTTAAAAGTGAGCGCCGCGTCCGAGCTTGCTCTGTAACCTTACCCAAGTCACGGCCGAGACCCGATTTTCCAGGTGCGTTACAGGATCGTCAGGCCACGCCCCTAAACCTTAAATAAGCCTTGGGGGCGTGGCTTAGGGAGCCCCACGCCCCCAGGCCCCCTACCGCCCTACGTCGTGCGTGACGTCCGTCGACGGCGAGTGAGCCTCAGTGAGGTCACTGCCCTCCCCCTCGGAGTGCCGACCCTCCTCAGGGGTGGGGCCTGTGTCCAATTCCAGACTCGCTCCGCTCCGCCCCCACGGGCGCCTCCTCGCGGGCCAGCCGGCGCGTCACGTGACGGGTCGGCGGCGCTGGCGGTTGCTGTCAGCTGATATCACGGGTTGGTGGCAGCGGCAGCCGTGGCGATGGACTTTCTCCTGGGGAACCCGTTCAGCTCTCCGGTGGGACAGCGCATCGGTGAGTCCCCGGAGCCTCGCCCAGCCCTGCCGCGAGGCTCCGCGCCCAGCCTGAGGCCCCTCGGGCGCCCGAGGTCCCCAGCCGCACACCGGAGGGAGGCCGGGAGGGGAACGAGGCTGGCGCGTCTCTCCCAGACCTGGCCCCGCCCCGTCTCCCGCCCCTCTTGATTGACAAAAACTGTGGCCCGTTAGGAAGCCTCGCGTCGTGATGGGTGCCTACAACAGCCAGTAGGTAAAGAGAGAGGGCGGGTCCTCTCGCGGCTCAGCCAATGGACGGCTGCTGGGGTCGCGAATCCAGGGAGAAAGTTTGAAGGGTTAAAGGGACGACGTGGTTTTGCAGTCGTTGGTTCCCTCGGTGTGTCGTCGTCTCTTCCCCAACCCAGGGCGCGCCGCCGGGGACTCTGGCCCTCTCGTTCCTGGCTCGCCGGGCCCTCCAGACACAGATACCTGAGAAGGGCTAGCAGTCCATTCTCCTGGGATCGGAGACTGGGGCTTGGCGCCTGGGCGGCGACTTGTGGGGGCGCGGGGGAGGGTGCTAGGCAGCCCTGCCTCGCCGGCCCCGGCCAGAGCCTGGGAGCCCGCTGGACGAGGCGGCCAGTCCTGGAGGCCGAAGTCTCGGGACGTGCCCTCCTGGGCAGCCCGCGCCCACCGGCATCAGCTGGACACAGAGTGGCCGGCGCTCTGGGCTGGAAGTGGCCTTAGGAACCACCTGATCGCGCCTCCCGCGTCCCTCGGTGGGTGGCACAGCCCAACAGAGTCCAGGTCTCCTGACTCCCGACTCCCTGTGGACGGGAGACTTGCTGGTTCTGTGACGTTACCGCCCTTGCCTAGGTTTCCTCTCCTGTAATTATGGGATCACAATGGCCCCTCTCTCCGTGGGGTGGTTGTGAAGATTGACTGGTTAATTAGAACGGGTGCCCGGCACCTTGCCAGTGCTATATAAAAGAAGGAGGTCATGTTTATTACCATTGTTACTGAAATGCCAACAAGTGAGGCTCGGCGGCGGGGGGGGGGGGGGGGGCCCGCAGGGCAGAGAGCGGTCCCTGGCAATGGCTGGACAGCAGGTCTCGTGGGTGCTCACTCCTGCGCACCCCATGGGAGGACGCACAGGCCGAGCCCCAGACAGCTGACACTCACCCGGGAACAGCCTGGCTGAGCCTCCTTGTTGCATGAGGAAACCGCAGGCCGTTCAGTGACATCCTCTCTTCGCCTCTTGGCTGCTTTTCAGCCTGAAATCCAGGCTAGGAAAATTGGATCTTGTAGGCAGAACTATCTTTCCTTTCCTACTGTTCCTGGGAGCCAGGCCTCACTTAGGTCTGCCGACCAGCTCTGTGTTGTAATCGCCACCGTGGCTGTTAATGGCCCTTCCGAGGCTGTGTCATCAAACCTCCCCAAGAGGGGTGTGGCGGCAGAGGATGTACTCATTGGAAGCTCCTGGACCAGGGTGGGGGCCTGCCCTCTCAGGACCACCGCCGGACCGCCCCCCCCCACTCCCCCCCCCCCAGCACACCCCCCGGGGAGTCACTGTTTGGGAGCTGAAAAGAGAAGGCAGCTCTCCTTTCATCTCTGTTTCGCCAACTACAAATGGGGCTGCTTTCATCACATGCCAAGTGTGAGACGTGCTCCTTTAAAAAAGAGTGTCTGGCCAAGTCAGCCACATCTTCCCGAGGCTTTCTAGAGAGGCTCGCCTGGACTCGGGGCCCTCGTGGTCAGAGAAAACAGCTTCTCTTCCTACGCTCAAGCGTGGCCTCCTTGGGCAAGAAAGACTCTATCCAAATCATAATGCCTTAAAGCACAAACCAAGTGTTGCTGCGGGAGGGGTCCTTACCCTGGGGCTCTTCGTGGCAGGCAGGGCCCCACCCCAGAGGTCGGGTAAAGCCCTAGAATTGGTATTTCTTTTTTTCTTTTTTTTTTTTTTGGAAGAATTGGTATTTCTAACAAGGTCTCAGGGGATGCTGATGACACTGGGTTGGAAACCACATACTGAAAATCTCTACTCCAGCCCGTTGCCTTCATTTTTTAAAAATATGTTTTTATTGATTTCAGAGAGAGGAAGGGAGAGAGAGAGAGAAACATCAATAACGAGAGAGAATCATCGATCGGCTGCCTCCTGCACTCCACCAACAGGGATTCGAACCGTGACCTCCTGGTTCGTGGGTCGACGCCCATCTACTGAACCACACATTTTACACAGGACACAGACCCAGAGAGGGGAAGCTGGAAAGAGTGACTCACCCAGGATCCCAGTGAAATGATAGGAAAGCTCAGATGAACTTCCCAGAGCCACTGAGGTTTGAACCAAAGCAGAAGAGGCTGTAAAAGTAAAATGAAGAATATGAGCCACTGAGTTAATGCCCTCAGTATTCCATATTTTTTCTTTTAGATAAAGAAGCAGAAGTACCACCGATATCTGTGATTATTGGTGCCCTAGTTTTAGCTGCTTGTATTTCTGTAAACTGCAGGAGTAAAATCATCTCAAGGCTGCCGACTCCGTCCCTGTTGAGAGTAGAATTGGCCCCGTAGAATTGGCGTCCCCGAGCACAGTGGTTCTAATGGTGTTCATCAGGGGGACCACTCACAGAGCTCCGGTGCTGCCCCCTCAACCTGCCCCCTGTGCACCCTTCAGACGCCAGGCATCGTCACCTCACCCTGAGGTCTTCTCTGACCCCTTCAGGTCCAGCCATTGCTTTTGTGCTCTCTCAGAAGCACCCCAGCACTCGGGCTCCCTCGCTGTCTGCCTTTGCGCTTGAGCTTCCGCTTCCTCGGCGGTGGAATGGTGGTCATACTAGCATCTACCTCTCAGGGTGGGTGTGAGAATGAAGTGAGATATCCCTGGAGAGAGCCTGGCACCTTGCCGGTGGGCGTGAAACCGTAGCTCTTGCTGTCACCATCGCCATTTGTATTATTTCCACCATCGTCACACCAGCAGGGCACTGTCCCATTATGTTAGGGCAGTGGTCGGCAGACTCATTAGTCAACAGAGCCAAATATCAACAGTACTTCTTCAAAATAGACTCGCCCAGGCTGAAAACCGACTTCTGCGCATGGGCCACGAAGTTTCAATCGCACTGTACACGCGCCCGCACGTGGTATTTTGTGGAAGAGCCACACTCAAGGGGCCAAAGAGCCGCATGTGGCTCGCAAGCCGCCGTTTGCCGGCCACGGTGTTAGGGGAAAAGGAAGGTAACAGTTTGTGAGCAAATATCACATGCCAGGTGCCATGCTCGTCTCCTCGGTATGCCTCTGCACGGTGGCCCTACAAGATAGGCCTGTCTTTCCCCTTTTCACCAAAAGTCTAAGGGAAGGTATCGCTGCCTGAGCCTCACAGCTCATCAGGGTGGGAGTCCGGACACAGCCTGGCTCCTCTCTTGCATCCTCATCACGCTGCCTCTGGCTGACCGCTGCTCAGTTGAAATTTACATCAGTCCCACCCTTCAAGATCCACAGTTACTGCTCTACGTACAGACTAGCTTTCCTGGCTGTGACTCACACGAGGGTCTGGCCCGTTTCCAGGTCACTCTCCCTCACCTGAGAGCAGACTTCCCAGGAGCGGGCTGTGGCTGAAAGGATCCGGGAGAACTAGGACTAGGCAGTGTTGACACAGCCGTCTTCTTCCAAGGATTTCAAAACCTTTCCCAGGTATTCTCTGAGGACACATCTCACTGGCCACATCTTAGAGACAGACGTCAGAAGGCAACCCACCGATCCATTTTCAATTTCTGGCTGTCACCTCACCGCTGGGTCTTTGAGCCAGAGACCCAACGGACTCATGAAAGCAAGCGGCACACCAGCAGCGACTGTAAATGTGGGCACCCTGGGGACCAGCCCCCAGTCGTTGGGGGAGGGGGACGGGTAGCAGGATGTGATGGGAGATCTCAGAGCCTAAGGCTGAACCCTGGGGTGGATGGGAGAAGGGGAAAGGTCAGGGAGAGCTGCTCTTGGAGCCACAAAAGCCGAACCACAAGAAGGAATCGTGGACAAGAGACCACAGGTGTCCACTAGGGAGAGCAGACCTCGGGCCCTCTGGGATGCCATTTTGGGAGTGATGAGCTAAAAACCAAACTGGACGCTCAAGCAACGTTGTCGAGGGGCCACCAGGCTGGGAGGCAGGAACCCTGGGTCCAGCTCCAGCTCTGTTCCTGCCACGTTCCCTCTGCATCGCCCACACCCTTGTCTGTCAAGTAGCAGAGCCGCCTGCTGTTCTCCCTGTTCCCCAGGGGATCGGTGGGGAACAACTGAGGGGACAGGTGAGGACAGGGAAGGATTGATACCAGAGGGAAGAGAGGAACTGATGGCCATTGTGGAGGAATGATAGGGCTGATTCCACAAGGCTCAGAGAGAGTCCAGTGCCAGCACAGATAGCTGTCCCTACCACCTTTCAGAGATGGAACTGGCTGCCTGGCTTGGTAGTGAGCTCCCCACCACTGGAGGTGTGAAAGCAGAGGCCAGAGGGAAGGGACTGTAAAGAGGAGTCCCGCATTGGCTGGGGGGTGGACTAGGCCAGTCTCTGCAGACTTTTCTGTAAAGGATCAGTCGTAATACTTCTGGTTTTGTGGGCCATTTGGCCTCTGTTGCAACTACCCAACTCTGCCGTTATATTACGGAAGCAGAGGCGGCTGCATCTGTCCATGAATGAACGTGACTGTGTCCAATCAAACCTTAGTTATGGACACTGAAATTTGAATTTCATGTAATTTTCACATCATGAAATATTATTATTCTTTGGATTTTTCCCAACCATTTAAAGGTGTAAAGACCATTCTTACTTTGATTGGCCCTACAAAAACACTGCATTTGGCACATGGGCTCCTAGTTTGCAGGCTTCTGGGTCAGACCAGCTGGCCAGAGACAGAATGTTGGAGGACAGTGTCTTCAAAGTGGGGTCCTGGGGCACCCACATCAGGGATGCTCGAGGTCACTCCAGCCGTGGGCCCCCTGAGTCAGAATCTCTACCCCTTCCCACAGCTGCCAGGAAGCTCTGACTCCTTGATCTCCAAGTGCTGGAGCCAAAGTCTGTCTTCAGGGTCACAGGGAATGATGTCGAGAAAGGGCTCTTGAGTCAAGTTAAGCACCTCTCTGTGCTTCAGTTTCCTGCCTATAAAGTAAGGATAATAATAGCACCTGTCGGTCGGGGTTGTTGTGTTGTCATGTTGGGAAGCATTTGGCACGGTGCCTGCCAGACTATATGTGTCCATAATTGTTAGCCAGTGTGGTTTTCATTGGTGGATCGTCATTGCTGGGGCACAGTCTGGGTTAGTGGCAGAGCCAGGGTGCCAACCCGGGGCCCTGACTCTCGTGCAGCCTGTGTCGGTCTTGGCGTCACTGAGAAAGAGCAGTCACTGGCTGGGTGGCAGCCACATTCACAGGTCAGGTTTCAGGGTGTGGGGAGAGCCGATTCTCACTTGGGAATTGGAGCCTTTGACTGCCCCTGTGGAGGGAGCTGATGAATAGGTTTTGTTCCCTCACTGAGCTCAAAGAAATAAGAGTAGAGTCCCGGATTTCCGCTCTTTTGATTTTAGGGGGAAAAAAACAAAATCCCTCAGTGTCTTCTATGGGGCCATCACCCATGAGCAGCAGGAGGATTCAGGACCAGTTAACTCCTTACCTTCTCGCCCAGGGCTGTGGATCCAGGCTCGGCTCTCCAGGCTCCTCCTTCAGGCACTGCCTGATGTTTTATATCTGCCCCGGGCTGCCTTCAGTTTTATTTTCATGGTGTTTTCCTTTTGTTGGCTCACCTTTTTAAATTCGGCCTCTTCCTGTGTGATTATACCCATGAAATCATTACTCTGATGAGTTAGTTCATGCTCTTTTCCTAGTCCACATTAAATTGAATATTTAAGTCTAGAAATGTCTTTAAATGTACCCGTGAGACCATCTAACATGATCCTGGGTAGCACATTTCAGATGTAAGCAGTCTGAATAGGGTGAGAACCCAGACTTCTACGTCAGAACACCTGGGTTTAAATGCCAGCTCCACCCCTTCCTAGCTGTGTCCCCAGGCAAGTGACAAAACCTCCCAGGGACTGATGCCTTGATGGACTGGGGGAACCTGGCAATTGATGGAGAGCCAGACTGCTGTGCAGGCCCCAAGGACAGGCGCTGGGCTTCGCTCCTGGTGGGGCAGGTAGAGCAGGAAGGAAGGGAGGGGGGAAGAGGGGCAGGGGGCCAGCCAGACCGCAGGAGGCTGACAGTTGGAGGAGAACTGAAGGACGGACAGAGTGGCCCCTGTTGGATTGGAACTTGTTTGCATTGGTTGCTGTAAACCCCTGGGGTGGTTAACTTTATGTGCAACGTAGCTGGGCGATGGGACCCAGATATTTGGTCAAACTTTATTCTAGATGTTTCTGTGAAGGTAGTTTTTAGATGAGATTAGTGCTGAGGAAAGCAGATTACCCTCTGTAGTGTGGGCCACAGCCGGTCCATTGAAAGCCTTAATAAAAGAAAGACTGGCCTCCCCAAAGAGGGAATTCTGCCAGACGACCTTTGGACCTGAGCTGTGCCTGTTCCCTGGTCTCCAGCCCGCAGGCCTACTTGTAGGTTTTTGACTTGATCACAGAGCCAATCCGAGACAGACAGAGAGAGAGAGAGAGAGAGAGAGAGAGAGAGAGAGAGAGAACATCTTTCACACACAGGTTGGGGGAGGAAAAAAGAATGTACCTTGGCCAGCCACTTCAAACCTCGGCTTCACAGCCTTGCACTCTCTTATCTGGATAGGTTTTTAAAACCCTCCCTCACCTGCCCTGGCTGGTGTGGCTTGGTTCTTGGGTGTCCTCCCGTGCACTGAGGGTTGCTGGTTCAATTCCCGGTCAGAGCATGTGCCCAGGTCACAGGCTCAAACGCCAGTGCGGGGCATGTGGGAGACAGCCGATCGATATTCCACTCTCAAACCGATGCCTCTCTCTCTCCCCCTCCCCCCCTCCCTTCCTCTCTCTCCAAACATTAATAAAAAAACAAAAAACTCCTTAACCTGAGATAATTTTAATTTGGGTACTACAGTGGTTACATCAACTGGGACGTTGTGGGCTGTCTTTGTAGAGTATTTTAGGGTTCCTCTTGCGGCTGGTGGTTACAAAATGGCAGGGGAGAGGCAGCCAGGGTTCTCAGCAGCTTAGGAAATGGGTGCAGCTTTCCAAGCCCGGTCTGGAAAGGGCTGTTCGTTTGAAAAGTTGGCTTCAAGACAGTTTTGCTGGGGAGGGGCGTGGGCGGGGTAGTCTGCATTTGTAGTCGGAAATGTTTGTTTTAGTGCTTGCTGTGTGCTAGATAGGAGACCAGGCATTTAAAGTGCATTCTCTCATTCGCGCTCACACAGCCCTGCAAGGTGAGTGAGTGCCTTAGTCCCATCCCGCAGGGGAGGAAGTGAGGGCCAGAGGACTGAGTCCCCGCACACCCCTGGTGAGGACTTGAACTGGGATGTGTCTGTGGCCAGATCCCACACCCTAACTTTGCTACCTCATTGCTTCCCCATAGAACTGAAGGGACCCGCTGGATTTCCTTGAGTGAAAATGTCTGGGTCCATAGATTCTAGAACGAGTGTGTTCGTGATGGTTCTGTCTATGTTTCCCCCGTCCTCCACCCCCTCCCACCTTTAGCACATGGTTTCATCCTGGTGCTTGCCTCCCGGAACAGGAAGCACAGGCCCCAGCTGCAGCTGCCCAAAGGAATTCCACTTTGTCTCAGGGGCCAGCGCAGGGTCACAGGGTCACAGGGCCACTCCTGGCTGCGAGGAGACTAGAAAAGCTAAACACCATGGACCAGGGGAAAGTATCTTCAGGACAGACTCTTGGAGTCCCCTCCGTGTGGTGGGGTTAATAAATACCTACTATAGTTCCAGGTGCCTTAATACAATACCATTCCAGCGGGAGCAGGTAAGCGAGTTCCGAGTTTCCGGATGGAGGGGCGCTGGCCTGCGTCCCAGCAGGATCAGTCAGCGTGGGAAGGCTCTAGAGCAGGTCCTAGTGCAGTGTTCACAGGAGCAGGATATTAGCATGGGGTAGATTCCTTAGCATGGGGGGGGCAGATTACTTAGCATGGGGCAGATCCTTAGCATGTGGGGCAGATTCCTTAGCATGGGGGGCAGATTCCTTAGCATGGGGGGCAGATTCCTTAGCATGGCGGGCAGATTCCTTAGCATGGGGAGTAGATTACTTAGCATGGGGGGTAGGTTACTTAGCATGGGGGGGTAGGTTACTTAGCATGGGGCAGGTTAGGAAGGGGAGAATAATTTCCAAAAATAGTCACAGGCCTGCCCATTTGAATAACGTTCGTGGTTTCTGCGCATTAGCTAGTAAGGAATCAGTGGGGGCCGAAAGGTGAATGTATTTTATTAAATTAATGTCTATCAGAGGTTTC
>NW_005871151.1:597944-601689 GCF_000147115.1 Myotis lucifugus | reverse complement strand
GGGGCAGATTACTTAGCGGGGGGGGGGTGCAGATTACTTGGCATGGGGAAGTAGATTACTTTAGCAGGGGGGGGGCAGATTACTTAGCATGGGGGGTCAGATTCCTTAGCATGGGGCAGATTACTTAGCATGGGGGAGGCAGATTCCTTAGCATAGGGCAGATTACTTAGCATGGGGGAGGCAGATTCCTTAGCATAGGGCAGATTACTTAGCATGGGGGGGTAGGTTACTTAGCATGGGGTCCGATTACTTAGCATGGGGGACAGATTCCTTAGCATTGGGGGGGGTAGATTACTTAGCATGGGGGGACAGATTCCTTAGCATTGCGGGGGGTAGATTACTTAGCATGGGGCAGGTTAGGAAGGGCACAATACTTTCCAAAAATAGTCACAGGACTGCCCATTTGAAGAAAGTTCGTGGTTTCTGCACATAAGCTATTAAGGAATCAGTGGGGGCCAAAAGGTGGGGGTATTTTATTTAAATTAAAGTCTTACAAAGGTTTCTTGTGCTGATGAACATGGCCTCATCCTTCATTCAGTCATTCAGCAAACATTTACTGCAGGTCCCATCTAGTGTAGAGAATTTGTTGATTCATGAGCTATAATTTCCACCCTTGAGCTCACAGCCTAATGGGAGAGACAAAGAAATCAGTACTATAGAGGCATTTTACCAACTCACGAAACAGCTTGTAGCTGTGGTCCGTGGGAAATGCTGCTGGCCCAGAGTGAAGGAGCAGCCTGTGGGGTCAGAGCAGCTCCACAGGGAGAGATCCACCTTGAGCTGGGCTTAGGAGAGTTGAGGTGGAGGGGTGGGGAGGAGCACATTCCTGGAAGGAACACAGAACCCTGAAGGAGTAGGACTGACGGGCAGAAGGCCAGGGTGAGAGGAGGAAGTAGGGAGAAGGGCTGGGCCAGCTCTCCACCCAGCGTCTGGCCAACAGCGCCTGTGAGGCCCAGGGTAGCTCTGATTCCAGAGTGCAGCAGTCCTGTGGGGAAGCCAGGGCACCACAAAGCTGTCAGTCAGGGGGCCTCAGCCACAGGTGACAGGGACCCGGCCACCATAGGCCGAGCCCACCACCACTCTGGATACTTGCCTAACAAGAAGTCTGAAGGCGGGTGGTTTCAGGGTTGGTGCGACAGTCAATGATGTCTTTAACATCCAGGCTCTTTCTCTGTCCTTAGCATGTTGTTTTGGTCTGAGCTAGTCACATTCCAGGCACCATGCTCCCATGCTAGCCTCTCACGGAAGGAAGGGAGGGGGGAGGGAGGGAGGGAGGGGGGGGGGGAGAAAAGGCTTCCCCTCCTGGGCTGTGCCCCTGTGTCCCAGCAGCGCCTCTCAGCAGTGCCACCCAGCAGACGTGTCCTTACTCCCCAGGGGTCAGAACCGGTCGCTTGCCCACTTCTGGACCAGGCACCCTGGGCTATGAGATGGCTGCTTTGGGCAGTGAGAAGGAAGGGACGGCTCGGCTCTCGGGTGGGCCAGGAAGGCGGCTGCCGCTGTGGGGCTTGGTGTGGTTGCCTGCCTGAGTCCCTCCTTCCAGCCTGAGGTTGGTCTGTCCCTCTGCCTCAGCCACTCCCTTCTCCCCTGGCCGCCTCACTCCTCCTGGGACCTCCAGGCTCCCTCAGGCCCCTCTCCCAGTCCCTCAAGCCCTCCTTCCCACCGTCCTGTTGACTCCTCCTTGATTCATTCACTCAGCTCATGCCTCTCCTCCACCTTCCAGGCCTGGAGCTCATGCTCTACGCTCACTCCCACGGCACTTCCTGCTGAACCTCCGGTGCCCTCGCTGGTGCTCACCCTCCTCGCAGCTCCACAGGACCCCGGAACTGACTTCCATCCTCTCACTTGTCCATTTTGCACTAAGAATGCTTGTCCAGCTGTTACCCTGACCACTAGTACCACCTCAAGGGCTGGGATTCTGTTCTCCATCTTTGCTCCTTCAGCACCTGGCACAGAACTGGACATACAACAGCAGCTCAGGAGTATAGGGGGAGGGCAGAGAGGGGAACAGGTGGCAGGAAGAAGGCATGCAGAAGGCAGGTGCCAGAGTGGAGGGGCTAAGGGACCCTCGGGGCAGAGGCAGATGGAGGGTGGGAAAGTAAACAGAGGGGTGTTACTTACAGCAAATTCCAAACATCATATGTCATTCATCAATATTTCAGTGTGTCTCTAAAAGTTATGGAATAGGGTTATTATTTTAATACAAACAAGCCATAGCCATAATCCTATATAATAGGAGGAATATGCTAATTACCCATTACACCATAACATCACGACCAATCTACAAGTGGTGGAAAGCTACAGGAGGGCGGGGCAGTGAGTTACAAGCAGAGAGAGCTACAGGAGGGCGGGGCAGTAGGCAGAGAGCTACAGGAGGGCGGGGCAGTGAGTTACAAGCAGAGAGAGCTACAGGAGGGCGAGGCAGTGGGCAGAGAGCTACAGGAGGGCGGGGCAGTGGGCAGAGAGCTACAGGAGGGCGGGGCAGCAGGCCGGAGAGCTACAAGCAGCGAAGAGCTACCAGCAGCGGTGGGTGGGTGGTGGCCAGCAGGAGGGCGGGGCAGTGGGCAGAGAGCTACAGGAGGGCAGGGCAGTGGGCCGGAGAGCTACAAGCAGCGAAGAGCTACCAGCAGTGGTGGGTGGGTGGGTGGCCAGCTGAGGCAAGCGGCAGCGAGTTACTCGCGCACAGATTCGTGCACACGGCTGCTAGTACTATTATACACTTTAAAACTTGTACTGATGTATTTTTAAAGCCTGAAAACAGTCAAGACTAGATAGAAATCTTCACAAAGGGTCACTGTGGGTCCTTTGAGTGATATGAGTATGTGACTTTTACACTGGAAAAACGGCATCAGTAAATGTGAAATGACTAAAAAGGAAATGACTGTGCGTGCGCTCGCGGAGGGGGCAGTCATCGGAGGGGGCTCTCAGGAGAGGGCCTGTGGGAGCCGCCCAGAGCTGAGCAGCATGTGGCTGTCTTCTCCACCTGGTCAGCCAGCTCCCGGTCTGTCCCTGTCCCCTGGTCAGGGAACTGGTGGGTAGGTCTGCTTTCCGCATGGGCCTTGAAGGCATTCCCTTGCTATTTACAAGGGAATATATCCTTGAATCTAAGACATCATGGAGTGTGAAAAGGAAAAGCTGCCAACTGAGCTCTGATAGGTCGTCCTTTGTAAGATACATCCCAGTATCAAGGGGTTCAAGAGTGGAAAGGGGGAGCTTAGGGTCAGTGGAACAGAGAGCGCTATCCAGGGTGGGGGTAGAAGTGGGGAGGGGACTCAGCAGCGACCTGGAGCAGCGAGGCCATCTGGAGGCTCAGCCAGCCCTTCTACAAACATTGACCGAACCCCTGTTTTCTGCCCCACCAGAGAGTAGGGCTGGTGAGAGAGAGATGTCCCCAAGAGCTCAGAGCCCACCCACGGCAGAAGAGACATCCTCCAGACAGAGCAGGGTGAGAGTGGATGAGTTTAGGGCCACACAGGCCCCGGTTTTCCCCCCTCCCCTCCCGGGCACTGGGCATCAGCTGCCCTCCCTCCCCCCACATAAGGTGGTGAGGACGTGTCTTTGGTGGCCACTCTTTCCTGCTCTCAGCCCTAGTGAGGTCATGGTGCCTAGTGGCTATTGGTCACTGCTCCTTCCCTGACATTGTCTGGCTGATAAGTCAATGTCCGCGAAGCCGACAGTCTTATCTTGGTTTGACAGATGAGAAAAGGGACACTTAGAGGGCTTGGGTCCTCGCCCATGGTCTCTGAGT
>NW_005871151.1:594549-597031 GCF_000147115.1 Myotis lucifugus | reverse complement strand
ATGGCTCTGCCCAGTGCTGGCACTGAGGACTAAAGAGTTTGCCAGCTGTGCTCAGACTCGTGCTCGAGGTCCCTCTGCACCCACCTTGATTCCTCGGGATGGCATCCTGACAGATATCCCAGCTGCCCCCGTAACCCTTCTAAACCCATGCCCTCTCCCCCAGGAAAAGAGGGGTGTCCGTCATGTTCAAGGGCCGCTGGGGTCGGAGGGATCTGATAGGGGAGCTACTTCCAGGCTTGCTGGTGGAGCCAGGGGTCCCGGAGGAGGGGCAGGTGCCTGCGTGGTCCAGGGAGCCCTCTGGGAAAGCAGAGCTCCCGACCCCTGAGCGAGATGGGCCAGTGGCATCAGTGGCCGCCCCTCCCGTACCACCTGGCACAGCCGTGCACCTCCGTTTCCTCGTCAGTTAGAGGAGGCGGTAGTGTGCACCTGACACGTCTGTGAGGAGCAGTCACACTTATGGAGGCAGCTGCCTGTGCCGGGTGTTGCGGAGTGCACTAGTATAACGGGAACGAAAGCGTTGCTGTTGTTGAAGGGCCTGGGGCCTGGCTGAGGGCTCAGGGCCTTCGAAGGATTTGGGGCCCAGACGGACACAATCACTTTCAAGTCTCAGAAAGTTGAGTGTGGGCAGGAGGGAGAATGGACGGGAGGAGCGAGGCAGGAGGAGCTGAGGCAGTGGTCCGAGAGCAGCGGGTGGTGGCCGGCTGGGCAGGGGAGGAGGGCGGGGTGAGAAGATGGGAGGATGGGAGTCGGGGGCTGGATGTGCCAGTGAGAGTAGTCCGGGAGTCGGGTGACGAATCCTTCCGGCCTGTGGCGGGTCACTGAGACGTGGCTTCTGAGGGGGCAGGTTCTGCATGGTGATTAGCCACTGCCCCCTAAACCGCAGAGTAGGTCCACCCTCTCCTCAGAGGGTGCCTGTCCATTCTTGGTTCTTCCCATTAGCTCAGTAAGTGTATGAGTCCCCAAGGGTGGAGAGTGTGACACAAAGAAGCCACACTCCACATAATTGTAGGGTGAAGAAGTCCATCTCTCAACCCTTTTAAAGGGAGCCCTTCCTCGTCCCTCCCCCAGCCATAGTCCAGGGAATACAGCAACCCTTCCCTGCCGCTGGGTCCCTACCTGGATGCCTCACCTGCCTGGCATGTGTCCTGGGCCGTCCTGGCATCCATCCGGCCGCAGGGCCCAAGGTAGGACTCAGGGTGGAATGAAGTCAGGCCAGTTTCAAAACCAAGGTCACAGAAGCCACAGTTACAGGGAGCTGGCTGTGCTGGCCCCGCCCAGGGATTGCCCTACAGGATGGGATGGGCCTGCCTGCCTGGCTGGAACAGGACCCTTCCCAGTCACACGGAGACGGCCCCCTCTGTCCTGGCAGGCCTGGGCTCAGAGCCCAGCCTCTTTGGGCGCCGTAGGGTTGGGGCCATGTCCATCTGGTCCGCCATTGCATCCCCAGCGCGTGAGCAGGCCTGGCGCTTCAGCAGCTGTGCAGCCCCCTGAGCCCGTGTGTCCCTGTGAACAGGGTGATGCGCGCCTCCCTTGCAGGACGGTTGTGCCATCACATCACGTTCCACGTGCTGGTCCATCGAGCACTCCTGGTAGGTGAGAGCTGGCTGACAGTGTGGGGCCAGCGGGCACGTGAGCCCGGCAGGGTGTGAGACTCACGCCTGGAGCCAGGGTCTGGGAGCCAGGGAGACGGCCCTGGTGTCTGAACCTTAAAGCGCTGATGAACTCCTGTCTCGTCACACACTTACATATGGTAAAAGTGCACGTGTGTGCCTGACGTACCAGCCAGGGGTACGTGCGTGATGGAATGTGGCCTGGAAAAGGCAGCATATAAAATCGTCCGTGCGCGCTGTGGTGGAACTTATTTAAAAACTGCGCTGTGTGCCCTAACCGGTTTGGCTCAGTGGATAGAGTTTTGGCCTGTGGACTGAAGGGTCCCAGGTTCGATTCTGGTCAAGGGCATGTGCCTTGGTTGCGGGCACATCCCCAGTAGGGGGTGTGCAGGAGGCAGCTGATCGATGCTTCTCTCTCATCGATGTTCTAACTATCCCTGTCCCTTCCTCTCTGTAAAAAAATCAATAAAATATATTTTTTTAAAAAACGACTGGCTGTGTGGAAGAATCTAGAGAGGGTGATGTGTCGAGTGGAGGGACACGCTTACTCTTAAAGAACAGTGTGAGTGTCTCATCGTCGTCCTGTGATGACACCAGCGAATAGTTATTTTAAAACAGAACAGACACTCTATTGCCTGGCCAGTGCTCATTTGTGACATCTCTCTGCACAAGGTCTTGTCATCTCTGTCAGCTCTGCCAGGTGGGCTCCATTCAAAGTCTCGTAGAGCAGTCTCCTGCTCCCTCTCTCTATAAAAAAAAATTTTTTTTTTTAAAACAAAACTCTATGCCGGAAAGTTCTACGACGTGTTAAATCGTCCCCGGTGAGGGTCTCCTCAGACCCCTCAGGTCTATATGAACGAGGGGTTAGGGCT
>NW_005871151.1:577341-588746 GCF_000147115.1 Myotis lucifugus | reverse complement strand
ATAAATTTACATTGTGACATTCAGATTAATGTCACAATTAGATTAATTGTCACGAGACCCACGAGGTGTTCCATGATCAAAGGAGTCTTCAGCCGGATTAATTTTGGAGCTTCCGTGGTCTCTGGCCACCCACGGTGTACTGCACTCACGAGGAGACCCGGCCCCCACCGAACCCCCAGCATCAGACAGGGCCACTCACTACCCCCTCACCCAGGTGAAGGGACTGCAGCCTGATTGCCATGATCCCCCAGCCAAGACCTCCGGCCCTTGGATCACTGAGAACCTGCTCCTGTCCCTCTAACAAGTGCTAAATCTGTCTCGTACTCCTGGTGGGGGCAGTACTGGGACTCATCCTCAGAGGAGCCTGGGACACAGAACCACAAACAGACCAGGAGCAAGACAGAAAGCCTAGGAGAGGAGAGAGGGAGAATCCCATCCCCGAGGGGGAGGCGGCCACTGACTCTCCTCTCCGGGGGAATGCCCTCCGGGCCTCGTTAGCTGCCCGTGGGCCCAGGAGCTCTGGAGCTTCCAGCCGGGCTCTGTGGTGCATCCGCCCTCCGCTTCTTTCCTTTCGGCCTCTCCCTGCAGCAGGCTCCCCAGTTTGGAGATGATAACGGTTGGTAGAGCCTCTGTGAGGGGGGCGCCGAGTGAGGGTGCTGGAGGCCAGCTCCTCTGGGCACCACACCCAGGCTGGTGGCGCCAGGCTCAGTCCCTGTGGGCGGCATCGGCTTCCGGCCCCGGGCCTCTCTCACCGGGGCGACGGTGTGTTTCAGATCGGGAAGCTGCGCAGCGAGCTGGAGATGGTGAGTGGGAACGTGAGGGTGATGTCGGAGATGCTGACGGAGCTGGTGCCCACCCAGGCAGAGCCCGCAGACCTGGAGCTGCTACAGGTGAGCCCGCATCCGCCCCCAGTGACTGTGCTCACGTGACCACACACATTCCCTCCCACCCACACTAGTTCCCATGCTTGCTCTGAACCCCTTCATCACACAGGAGATGTTAACACCAGGGACTTGGGACTCCATCAGATTGGAATTCAGAATAGCTCCTCTGCCTCCGTTTCCTCATCTGTAAGATTGCTCTCTAACAGTAGCCTTCATGGTACAAGTTTGGCATGAGACAAGGTTTACGCACTGTGCCTGGTCCGGAGTAAGCTATGGATAAATGGTATTGAGAAAAAGCTGGTAGGCGAGATTTCCACCTTTGAGATTACAAGCTTGGCAGGCAGGCGTGAGAGAGCAGCTGGTGTCGGGGCGGAGGCAGGTGGGAGCTGTGGGTCTTCGCTCCTGTGGGTCAGGAGATTTTCCACAGTCACATCCCCAGCTGGTGAGGGATGAGGGTCAGGCACTGAAGCAGGAGGAGCTGGGTTTGGGGAGAGGCACCTCCCCCAGGAAGGTCAGTTCATAGAGGCACCGAAAAAGCTGGGGGACCCAAAGGCCCAGGAGCCACAGAACCCATGAGGGGGATGATGGGGTGCTTGGTGTGATGGTCTCATTTTGTTTCTGTCTTCACACTCCTGAGGGCAGGGCTAACCTGAGCTGACCGGCGTCCCTGCCCTGGGTCCTCCCTCCGGGCGGGAGGAAAGGCGGAGTCTCAGAGTCGAAAGGACATGTGACTGTGAAGACCACATGAGGGCTGAGAGAGGCGTGAGGGAGCTAGGAAGCACAGGGCTGCTGAAGTGCAGTTAATTTTGTGTGTCCCAAGCCCGGGCTGTGGGTGTGAGTGATTGCTGGAGCAGGCGGGCGAGGTGCCCAGGGACCTCGAGCACTTCCCAAGTGCCAGGCTCTGATGTGGATGCTTGATATACATTCACTTACTTAATCTTTACCCTCTCCCGTGAGGTAGGGACTCTTATCCCCATTTTCCAGGTCAGCAAACTGAGGTAGAGAGGTCATGTGATGCGCCCAGGGTCCCATGGCTGGTAAGCAGCAGAGCTGGGTTTGGAACCCAGGGCCCTGGCTCCAGCTGCTGCTCTTGAGCAGACAAGGAAGTAGAAACAAAGCCATAAGTGCTCTTGGTCGTGGAAGGAAGCGAGGGGAGGCCCACCGGATGTTGAAAGTCACTCGAAAGGCAGATAAGGAAATCCCAGGAGAAGGCCTGACCTAGGAGGGGGCGGTTTAAAAGGGTCCAGAAAGATCCAAAATCAGTGTTGGACAGCGTCTAGTCTCAGTGATGCCTCCAGGAGAAAAGGGCTGGTGTGGTTGGAGCGTCATCCCATACACGGAATGGTGGTGGGTTCGATTTCCTGTCAGGGCACATACTTGGGTTTCCAATCGATGTTTCTGTCTCACAACAATGTTTAACAAAAAACACAAAACTTTATTTTTTTTAAAAACACTCCAGGTTCTTTTTTTTTCTTTCTTTTTTTTTATTGATTTTTTACAGAGAGGAAGGGAGAGGGATAGAGAGTTAGAAACATCGATGAGAGAGAAACATCGATCAACTGCCTCCTGCACACTCCCCACTGGGGATGTGCCCGCAACCAAGGTACATGCCCTTGACCGGAATTGAACCTGGGACCCTTGAGTCCGCAGGCTGACGCTCTATCCACTGAGCCAAACCGGATAGGGCAAAAAAAACTTTATTTTTTAAAAAAAAGCGCCCATCAGTGACATGATGACTAAATGCAATGTGGGCTCCTGGAACAAGAAAGGGGCGTTAGTAGAAAAGCTGGGGAAACCTGAACAAAGCCTATAGTTTAGCTAATAGCGCTGTAGCAATGGTCATGTCCTAGTTCTGACAAATGCCAGACTAAGGAGAAGTTGAGTGAAGGGTTACAGAAACTCTGTACTATCTTGGCAACTTTTCTATAAATCTATCATTCCTAAATAAAAGTGTTTTTTTAAATAAGTCTGAGAATAATGAGGCAAAAATTCAAAATGTGGATAATAGTTGGTGTTAATCTGGTTTATTTATTTATTTTTTAAATATATTTTTATTGATTTCAGAGAGGAAAGGAGAGAGAGAGATAAAAACATCAGTGATGAGAGGGAATCACTGATTGGCTGCCTCCTGCATGCCCCCCACTGGGAACTGAGCCCGCAACCCAGGCATGTGCCCTTGATTGGAATCAAATCTGGGACCCTTCAGTCCGCAGGCCAACGCTCTACCCACTGAGCCAAACCAGCTAGGGCTTATTTATTTATTTTTTTTTTAATATATGTTTTTATTGACTTCAGAGAGGAAGGGAGAGAGAGAGGGAAACATCAATGATGAGAGAGTCATTTATTGACTGCCTCCTGTACACCCCACACTGGGGATCAAGCCCGCAACCCAGGCATGTGCCCTGACCAGGAATCGAAACGTGACCTCCTGGTTCATAAGTCGACACTCAACCATTGAGCCACACCAGCCAGGCCATCTAGTTTATTTTTTATTTTTTTAAATATATATATTTTTTATTTCAGAGAGGAAGGGAGAAAGAGATAGAAACATCAATGATGAGAGAGAATCATCGATCGGCTGCCTCCTGCATGCCCCCTACTGGGGATCGAGCCTGTAACCCAGACATGTGCCCTTGACTAGAATCAAACACAGGACCCTTCAGTCCGCAGGCCGATGCTCTATCCACTGAGCCAAACCAGCTAGGGCCATCCAGTTTATCTTTTATGTTTTGGTTACCAAAAATACCCCAGTACACCCAGAGAAGCTGCAGTTTGTTCGGCCGGGCCACCTGGCAGCTCCGTTCAACTAAGCAAAGATGGCGACAGGGGAATGAAGTCTGCATGGAGCCAGCTTGTTGGTGAATGTGAGTGTGGAACACAGAAGTGGAATTCAGAGGCTCGTTTGCGGAGCCCCTGAAGCTGCTCTGTGGAGCTCCAGTCCAGTGTGGAGTCCGCTCTGCTCTCCAAGGTCACCAGGGGCCAGAGCCCTTCCAGGAGAGATGGCCTCGCTCTGGTCCGGTGCCCATGCTTGTCCTACTTGCTTCCGCGGCAGGAGCTCAACCGGACGTGCCGAGCCATGCAGCAGCGGGTCCTGGAGCTCATCCCCCGGATCGCCAACGAGCAGCTGACGGAGGAGCTGCTCATCGTCAACGACAATCTCAACAACGTGTTCCTGCGCCACGAACGGTACCCAGCCTTGCAGCTGCCCACCCTCCCCGTCCCTCCCACCTACCCTGTGCCCTGGTCTCCCCACACGGCTGGCCTCTCATCTCCTCTCAAACACCAGGCCGGCCACCCAAGGCATGTACCCTCAGCTGTCTTCTTCCAGCGTGGGCACGCATGCCCCGCCTTCCACTACCTCTCCTCTCCTCGCCAGTTAGCCCTGCCCGATGTCCCTGTGTCCAGCCCCTGGCGAGGGCAGCGGTGGTGGCTGAGCGTGTGGGCCCGCAGCCAGGCAGGCTGGTTGTCCTTGCTCACTCCACCGCTGCCTGGCTCTGGGGCCTCGGACCACTTACTGGACTTAATTAGGGCTCTTTGACTGCATACACACAGCGTTTCCGGCTGACTTAGAAAAGGAATTGATTGGATGAATAGCCTCTATTAAATGCATAGCATTTCGAGTCCAAAGGAGAGTGAACAGCGAGGCCTCCCAACAGAGCAGGAGGGACAGAGAGATCCTGGGGCGGCTCAGGGGTCTCTGGGCAGAACCTCCTAGACCAGCGGTCGCCAACCTTTCAGGCCTTATGGACCACTGGTTGGTGACCGCTGTCTTAGACCATGTCCCCAAGGTGTCACCATCAGTAAATGGGTCCAAATGCTTCCTCACCTTGTGTCATTCTGTTCAGGGGCAGGTCCCCGAGAGAAACTGGCTCAGCTTTGCTGTGCCCACTGGTCGGGGGGACAGGAGGGCCCTTTGATGGCCGTCCCACCAGGATCACGGGCAATGGGGAAAGAGCAGGCCTGGCTTTTGCCTGGTGGTACTTCCTGTTCACAACCACTCACACTGTGTCTGCCTGATCCTCACATCTGGGAGGCAGGTTCTAGTCTCATCCCCTTTTTAACAGACAGGAGACAAGTTCAGAAGTGATGTAACGTACCCACGGTCACACAGTTAACAAGGGCCAGGGCCATGACTCGAACAGACCCCAGACCCAGGTCTTCTTAACCCCCTTTGCCCAAGGCCAGGCCTGTCTGAGGGTGGCCAGTGGCTCGGGGCAGTGCAAGGATGTGTGTCTTTCATATACCACTGCAGGCCCTGGCACACACAGGTACACAGGTAGATTACTGAGCAGCTTCCACAGAAGTCCTCACCTCTGCATCCCATGTTCTCCTCTAGTCTATTCCTATTCGTTTGTCTGACGCTGATCGTGACCGGAGTGGCCAGGTTGTTGATAATCCAAATTGGGTCACTTCTGCAAGTGAAAGGGGCACAGTTAATAGTGCCCTCGGATGCCAGGCATCACTGGGTCTGCCCAGACAAACGAGACTCACCGCTGCGCTGATGCTGAGCCCACGGGAACAGACTAGAGGAGAATGGGGCGACCCACGGCACATGAAGGGCTCTGCCTGGCTGTGCCGAGGCGCCTCTCAGCCTGTCTCCCTGACTCACTCTTTCTGTCTCGTAGGTTCGAGCGGTTCCGGACTGGCCAGACTGCCAAGGTAAACGGCTTTGCTGTCACCAGATCGTGCCTTGTTAACAGAAAAGGAGGGCTGTGCTCATCACCACCCCATATCCTGTGCAGGATGCACCTTCTTGTCTAGGCTCCTAGAAAAGTCCCCTTCTAGCTTTTTATGTCACTGTCCCTTTAAGCTCTGCCACCAGCTGGTGCCCAAGGGTCTGCCCGCCCTCCAGAGGGAGCAGCAGAGCTAGAGGCCAAGGGGAGAAGCCACAGCTGCAGGGCGCGGGAGACAGCTCCTCAGGCCAGTGCTTCTGGCTGAGGGGAGCAAGGCCACCGGCAGGGGCATGACGGTGGGTCTCCCTTTCCCCCAGGCCCCCAGTGAGGCCGAGGCGGCAGCTGACCTCATCGACATGGGCGCTGACCCAGCAGCCACTGGCGGCCTCTCGTCCCAGCTGGCAGGAATGAGTAAGTGCGGGTACCCCTGCAGTTCTGGGGGTGCCATCCTGTGTTACAGTTGGAGCTGGAGCCCCAACAGCAGGATGTTAGCCCAGACCCCACCCCACTGGGGTCCCAGGCTGAATCTTGCCACAAGGCTGAGCATCTGGGACAAGACATGGGGCTCTCCCTCACAGCCCACAATGGCTGAGCCCTCCCGGGCCTCAGCAGTCCCACTGTTCTGAGGTTGCCCTCGACACTGAAGTCTCCGTGGCCTGAATCGCCTGGGTGAGCGTGGGCAAGTCACTGGAACGTCCTGTGCCCTCCTTCCTCCTCTGGGACGGGCAGGAATGGGCCCGTCCTCACAGCCGGTGATGAGGACTGAATGAACTCGGGCACGGGCCAGGCTCAGAGCAGTGCCAGGCCGGAGTGGGCTCCTGGCACACGTTAGCCATCAAATGGTTGACCTATCACTGTGATTGGTTTTACTCTTACTGCCTGCTTCATGCCAAGCCCAGGAAATCACTCCAAGTGAGGCGGTAGCTATGCCCATGGTCCCGCAGCCAGCACGTGGCTGCCCCGTTTATGCATCCTGCCCTGTGTGCACCCCCCTCTGTGCTGCCCACCCAGAACCAGCCCTGGGCCCGGCAGGGAGCAGCTTGGCCACGGCGCGTGCGAGAGCAGCAGGCGGAGTCTTACGTGTCTCTCTGTCCCCGCAGACCTGGGCTCCAGCAGCGTGAGGGCTGGCCTGCAGTCTCTGGAGACCTCCGGCCGCCTGGAGGACGAGTTTGACATGTTTGCCCTAACACGGGGCAGCTCGCTGGCCGACCAACGGAAAGAGTGAGTGGCGGCCCCCTGCAGTTTGGGTCACTCCCCATCAGAGGAGACTCTCTCCCTGAACCCACTTGTTGGTGGGCACACCCCGAGGAAAAGCACACGGCCCCCTGGTGTCCCCCCTCAGAGTGGCAGAGTTCCCGCCCCTAAGTCAGTCCCACGTGGCCCACAGAGCCGTGGCCAGGCGGCAGACCCAGTGCCCCGCAGGCAGAGCTGGATGGGGAAGGCTGGCCTGTAGGTTGACCAGCTGCGTGCCAGAACCTCGTAAGATCTGATCAGATGAAGAAACTGAGGCTTCCTCGGTGGGGAGCCTGGGTCTGTCTGGTGCGAGGACAGTGTCTGCGACTCAGTTTCCCCTGCTCTGTGCCCAGTGCACCAAGCCCCTGGGGGGGCAGGGAGGCTCCTGATAAGTCCTCAGGGGCTTGTCCAGTCATTTCCGTCGTTCCAGTCCCTACCATCCCACTCAGGTCTCCCCACTCTGCACCGAGCGGGGGCCTGTCCTTCCATAGGGCTGCCCACTTCCAGGGAGATGCCCTTGGCAGTCAGGGCATGGGGCCAGCACTTGCCTCAGCTTCCCCTGATGGACTCTGTGTAGGCAGGTCAGAAGCGGTGTGCCAAGGCTCGTCCTCAGCCCCTTGCTCATGACCCCAAGTCTGGGCTGGGGCTGGCCAGATAGACAGCCAAGGAAAGCTCTGGATTAAGGACCCCTCCCAGTGGACCCCCAGCTCCCTAGTGGTCATGCCGGTGTCTTTGGAAACTGTCAATGGGCCTCTGAAGAATCCAGAACTACCCTCTCCACTCTGGCATGTCCAGGTGTAGCCCGCCTGGGCCCATGGGTTGCCCACAGCCTGCCCACTGGCCGTACCCAGCTCTGGGAAAGGGAGGGCTGATGGGCCATGAGCCACACATCCTTATTCAGGCAGAGTCTATAGTCCCAAGCCTAGGGCTCTGGGACCAGCGGCTCATGGTTGCCATGGAGTTAGGGCACGTGAGGCTGCTGTGCAGGTGGAAGCTAATGAGTCTGGTGGGACCTAACAGCCAGGAGGTGGCCCGCCCAGGAGGCCCCGGCAGGTGGCACACTGGCCACACCAGAGAGCCCTTGGCACCTGGCCCGGCTCGCCAGCCTGGCTGATGTTTGCTGCTACTGGAGCCAGGCCCTAGGAGAGAGAAAAGCACATCAGAACATTCTCTCCAGGACCTGCAATCTCGGGGAGAGAGATGTGCATACGGACCCCTGCCGTGCAGTGCTGAGTGCTGGAGGGGTGTACCAGGCACTGCGACCCGTACAGCAGGATCGGGGGCGAGGGTCAAGATGGCCGTTTCAGGCCATGGGAACAGCATGTGCAAAGGTCAGAGGTAGGAGAGAGCAGGGGTAGGGCAGGTGGTCTGACACAGCATCATGTGCCTTCTCAGGTCATGGGTCCTGCGGGCCCCGAGGTTGGCTTCCACCCAGCAGAAAGTGCCAGTGCCCTGCAGGGGCAGGAACGTGCCCCAGCTCGGAGTTCCCCAGCCCTTTGTTCTCCTGTCTGGCTCCTTCCTTCTGCTCCAGCTGCCTCTTTAGCCCTGGTCTCCTGACTGGCCTTTGGTCTCCTCACCTTACCCTGTCTCCTGGGACTCTCGGACCCTCCCAGGCCTGTCTGTCCACCTGGTATCTGGTGCCGGCTCTGCCTCCACTCACCAGGAAGCCAGCTCCTTGTCAGCCCCTCTGTTTCTGCTCCAGCCCTGACCACAGCTGGCACAGTCCCGGCCTCTCCACCTGACCAGCCCTTCCACTCGGGGCACCAAGGAGAGCGAGGGGGCATCTGGGCCAGCCAGGTCAGGGGCGCCTCAGCCAGGCTTTGCCGGAAGCGGGAGTCCCTTCCTCAGCTTCTCCCACATCATCGTTCTGGGGACACGGTCCACTTCCTGCCCATGCTCTGTCCCCCTAAGTGTCTCATGTCCAGCTTCTGGCCTTACAGGGACCATTTGAGGAGCAGCCCTCCCTCCCTCCTGTGTTGGGCATGGACCACAGACACCTGGCCCAGGTCTGCAGCCCTGTCTGGGCTGTGACATTGTGCTTCAGCGGGTGGCTAGGCCCTCCACTGCTGCAGGCACGGCTCCTAGTGATGGCGGAGCCTCAACCTTCAGGGCTGTGCAGGTGTGTGTGTGAGAGGGAGAGAGATGGAGGGGGGGGATTAGTAATTAGGAGAGAACATGCAGTTCTTGGAGGGAAGGGAAGCATCGGTTTCTGTTTGTTCCAGGGCCAGACGTGCCCTGTTCTGCCATATCCACCAGCACCTGTGTGCTCGGGCACAGGGACAGCAGCGTGACGGCTCCGAGCCTGAGGGAGCCGGCCTCCCTGGGCCAGGGCTTTGCGCAATCTTTGGCATCGCTTCCTCCTCGTTGCACTCACTGCCCAGATTTAGCCAGGGGCACCCAGCTGCGCTCTGGAAGGATGAGAGCACACTGCCCACCATCCGGGAAGGATGAGAGCACACTGTCCACCATCCGCCTCAGGTTGGCTCCAGCGAAACCCTGCAGATAGCCAGGCTCCAGCCCGCTGGCCGGGAACGCGAGCCATGCAGCTGGGCATGCGCTCGCTCATGGCCGGCTCCCCTGGCTGACTGCACATCTTATGGGGGGAGTTGACCCCGGTGCTCTCCCAAGTGGCTGCATGGGAATTTGGGGGGCTTATTCAAGAGGCCCCTTTAAGTACCAGGAGGGTGAATGGGCATGGCAGGCATTCAGTGTAACAACTCCAGTTTCCAAAGCCTGGAGCTGGTGCAGCCCGGCCTCAGCAGAGGGTGGGTGCTCCCCCGCCCCTCCCTGTGCAGGGTGTCCCTTTGCACCTGGGATTCTCGGACTCACTTCTTCACCTCAGTGCTGGACGGACCGGGGCTGAGGTCTCACCTCCTCTCTGCTGTGGTTCAGAGCGAGCATAAAGGTTCTCCCCACACGTCAGGGCTGCCTCCCCCAGGCGCCCATCTCTCTGCAGCAGTCAGGGGAGGCACCAAGCCCCCCGTTAGCCCAGGTCCTCTTCCTACTCTTGGTTTATTCTCTTGCTCCCCTGAGACTTCACCTCAAACCCACCAGACACCCCCTTCCCTGCCCTCTGCCTGGGAGCTGTGGCGGCGCCGCGTCCCTCCCCCTCCCCCCACCAGTGCCCAGCTGGCTGGCACCCCCAGAGGATGGTTAGAATCACCCTCCACCTGCTGCCAGACCGGAGGGCTGGGGGTGTCGTGCAGTGAGCCAGCACCAGAGGGCGCCTCACCCAGCCGCCCACCCGTGAGCTTACTCCCCATTCAAACGCAGCCTTGCTCAGAACCACAGTTTGTAAATGATCAGATGGGAACTGCTCAAACAGAGTGTCTGCATAGGAGCTCTCCGTGAGCATGGGGTCATTGGCCCTAGTTCTCCTCCCTGGAGTTGGGCCAAATCTGATGTTGGCTCTTGGCGATCTGGTTCTGTCTTGGGCCAGCAGCACCCGCTCCCTCCTCCAGCTCATCCCCGCCCATCCCCCTCCATCATCACATCTGCAGGCACACCCTACAGCAAGGGCAGCACTAATGGCATGGGGCCTCTGTGTTTCAGGGTGAAATACGAAGACCCCCAAGCTACGGACGGCCTGGCTGGAGCCCTGGACGCCCGGCAGCAGAGCACCGGAGCGGTGAGCAGAGGCCTGAGGAAGGCAGGGAGTGCTGCCTGGGGCCCCTGTGCCGGGCCTGGCTTGGCGTGCCCCTCCCTTCCCCATTTGGTTTTCCCATTGACCCTTTGTAGCTAATGTGGGTGTTCCCATATCACAGCTGAGGAAACGTAGTCCCCAGTTCACACGGGAGAAGAGTTAGAGCAGAGACTCAGACCTGGCTCCCCCCGCATCGGCCCCCCCAGCTGTGTCCTCAGGCAGGTGACCACCTTCCTGGCCTCCGTGGCTTCCTCTGTACCGGAGCTCACAGTTGTGCCCACAGGGCTGGTAATAGGATGCGTGAGCGTGTATTGAAGGTGCCTGGCCCAGACTGAGCTCAGTCAGTCCTCTGCCTCGGGGCCTCTCTAGAGACCTGCTCTTAGGAGTGTGGACAGAGGGGGACAGAACAGAGAACAGGAGTCGCAGCGGCAGCCATCCGCCTTGCGTTTCCCACCCCTCCCGCCATCCCCCTTGCGTTTCCTCCCAGCTCCCTGCCTGCCTTCCCATCCTACCACCCCGGGAGCCATCCTGGACATCCTTGTAGTTCCCTTTACCTGCTGGCTGTGCATTGAGTGGCCGCCAGGGGCCAGCACCGAGCAGCTCTGTGGGCGACCCCTCCCCTAGGCCAGAGCTCCAAGCACACGGCCCGTCCCTGTGACGTGTGTCTGGGCACCGTCTGGACAGTGAGACTTCTGTCCCAGGAGGTGGATGGAGTTGCTCCTCAGGAAGTGGTTGGAGATGGCAGGGCTGGGGTGCAGAGGCAGGAGCAGAGGCGTGGCCGGCAGAGGAGAGGGTTGGGGCTTGAGGCCGGGCCGGTGGGACTGGCTGGAGGGAGGCAGAGCCTGAGCGGCAGCAGGGACTGCAGGTCTCCGGGCAGCCGGGAGGAGGGTGGGCTTCGTTCTGTGTGAGGAGGAAGCGGTTGGCGGGTGTGAGCAGAGGGGCCATTCCTCCGGCTCCCAGTATAGAAGGACC
>NW_005871151.1:569278-577241 GCF_000147115.1 Myotis lucifugus | reverse complement strand
GGCTGTGGAAGTGCTCAGCCCACGGGGGTGTGGTGGACGGGGAGCCTGGCTGACCCGAGACCCCCAGCATCTCAGGCGTCCTTCCCAGGTCAGAACAGGCAAGACCTGGAACACGAGGCAGGGCCAGGGGGGACCCGGCTTCCTATGTGCGTTCCGCCCCCCCCCCCCCCATTTTTCTTTGTAAGGGCCTCCATCATTTTCTTTGTAAGCCGTGGTTTGTCCAGCCTGCGCTCTGCGCCAGGCCCTGCGCTAAGCTCTCTACATCCCCCCTCACCAGGTCAGCACAGACCCTTAAGGGGCGTCTCCCTTTCTTTTTTTTTTTTTATTGCTTAAAGTATTACATAGGGTATTATATAACGTTCTCCCTTTCAACAAAGCGGAAACAGTTCCAGAGAGAGGCTGAGTGAGACACTGTAACACCTTCACGTGGCCCTGGTGCACGGAGAGGGATTTCATCTCTGTGGTGCTGCTGCCCAGGGTCCACCCTTCTGGTCCATCTGGCTCCAAAGCCAGTGCTGGTCCCGAGAGCCCAGGGGCCTTGGAGCTCAGCCTTCCTGTCCGAGGGCCGGCGTTCTGGCCTCAAGAACCAGGATGAACCCGGGCCCTCTGGAAGTCAGCCAAAAGCACCTCCTCTCAGGCCACCTGGCCTCGCGGGCAGGGCCTGAACCCACTGCCCAGCAGCACAATCCCAGCCACTCCTTCCTGTTGCAAACCCGGGAGCTGCAGCCCAGGGACAGGTCCCTGCCAGGGTACATGGCAGCTCGGGCCGCCGAGAGCTGGAGCCGGGCTCCCTCCTCGCCGCCTCGCAGTTACTCCGGGAGGAGAGGCCTGAAACTGACCAGTGAGGCTCGCGCATCCCTGGTGGCCAGAGGTTTGAGTCCCTTCACCAGGCGAGGGCAGGGCTTTCCTCCAGGTGCTCCGTCTGGCTGTGGTGAGGCTCTCCATGGGCCGTCAGACGGGTCCCAGGCAGCCACACCGGCATGGAGTCAGTGCCCGCTCTGAGGCAGCCAGGCTGGCCCCGGCTCACCGTCCTGTGAGGTGTGGGCGCGTGTGCCAGGCCCCCGTGGGGTCTGTCCAGGGTGGGAGGCAGGACTCCTGTCCCCCTCGCCCACCAGTCTGCTCGGTCCAAGGAGCCTCCTGTTGCCACCAGTCAACCTGAGGGGCCGTAACCAGTGTTTCTAAGCCCGAGGCGCCTGTCGGAATCTGGGAGCCAGCGGCTGGTGGCTGCCTGCTCTGCCGTCCCGAGGGCGTGTCCAGTTGGACCAGGCCGCCAGCCGCCTGGCCCTGCCCCGTCCTCCGCCTCCCTCAGCGTGACCCTTTCTCACCAGATGGGAGGCGGCAGTGAGAAGAGCCTCGGGGACTGGATGGTGAGACAAGGCATGGTGAGGCCCCCCGAGAGCTGGGGCTGTCCCTCGGGGCTCCCCCGGTGCTGCTGCCAGAGGGAGCAGGAGCCTCAGACCCAGGGGAGAGAGGGGCCTGCCGGCCCAGCCCAGCCCAGCACTCGGTGGCCCTGCACCCCCACTCCTGCTTTCTCAGCCTCTGGGGGCTCACTTCTGGCCGCCCAGGCATCCCCTCCAGCAGCTGAGAGCTCGTGGGAGAGGGCCCTGCTGCTGCTGGTGCCGCTGGTGCTGCTGGTGCTGCTGGGAAGGCCCTCCTGCCTCTGCTCGGGGCTTCCTGCTCCCCACGTGCCTCAGGCTGGGGAAGAGCTGGGGTGGAACTGGCCTGGTTGGAGAGAGACTCTCCCTCCTCCCCAGGAGCTAACTGGTGGCTGGCATCTTGAGCTTCCACTCTGTGCCGGCACGGGGCTAGGCTCCTCCCACCACCGGCTCACTCAGTCCTCACAGCGCTGGGCGGTGGGCGCTGTGTTACTCTGAGGATGAGCCAGTGAGGCTGCCTCCAAGAAGGAGACCCGCCCAGCAGCCCCTGTCCGCACAGAGCTTTGTGGCCCGGAGTGAAAAGTCCCTGTGCGCAGCCCCAGCCCCCCTGGACCCCCAGCCTGGCCTTTTCAGGTCATCTCGGCTCCTCCCTCCACATGGGCCCCTCCACCAGGAACTCGGTCTGTGAACGTGCAGGGAGATAAGCTGGCAGCCCCTTCCCAACCCGCTGGCTGAGCCCTCCCTGGGCTCCCTGCCTTCCGCCAGCTGCCCCCAGCCTGTGTGCAGCCCTGGGCCTTGCAGAAGCGCCCCCCCCCGCCCCCCGCAGCCTGGAGCCTCGCCCACACCCTCGGGGTGGGAGCTGGAGGTGCATTTCTCCTCCTGGCCTGGCCCCTGCTTAGCCCACTGCCCAGCATCCCCTTGCCCACAGCCTGGCACTGTGGGCAGAATTGTGGGTCCCAGGCAGCTGGGCAGGAGCCATCTTGGGGGAGATGCCAGGATCTTGACTCCCAGAAGGGGGCAGGCAGGTCTGACACCCCATTTCTAAGTGAGGAGGCTCAGGGAGGGTGACTGCCCCCAGCTGCCCGGCCCGCCCGGCTCACCGTCCTCCTCCCTTCCAGATCCCCGTCACCCAGGCCTGCCTCATGGAGGACATCGAGCAGTGGCTGTCCACTGATGTGGTGAGTCGGGGCCGCCCAGCCCACAAGCAAAGGCTCAGGCCGCTCCTCACCCACCTGACAGGGCTCCCAGGTTTCTCATGAGGAAGAGGCTGGTCCTAGGGATGACGGGGGGTGGCGGGGGGAGCATTGCTGTGGGACCCTCAGCAGCAGGCCGTGTCCCACCTTTAGAGGAGGGCCTGGCACTGCACCCTCCCCCAGCATGCTGCCCAGTGAGGTCCCCGTGGGTGCCGGCTGAGGGCAGTCAAGGAGCCATGACAGCGCTAGGCTCTGCACCTGCCACACGCAGGGAGACGGGGCCACTCAGCCCATTTCACAGATCAGGAGGCTGATAGCAGCTGAGAGACAGCATGGGCCCCGCCAGCCCCGAGGTCCCCACCCACCCAGCTAACCTCTGCTCCCGCTTTCTCAGGGGAACGACACGGAGGAGTCCAAGGGCGTCACCAGCGAAGGTAGGAGGCCCTGGCCCTGCGCGCCCACCCACCTCCCCGGCCCGGCCTCGGGGCCCACCCCCATTCTCTCTCTGTTTCTCTAGAATTTGACAAGTTCCTGGAAGAACGGGCCCAAAGTGGCTGATCGGTTGCCCAGCCTCTCCAGCCCCTCAGCTGAAGGGCCCCCCCGGGCCCCGCCCCGGCGCCGCCCCTCGGAAGCAGACCCAGGAGAAGGACGACGACATGCTGTTTGCCTTGTGAGCAGGCTGGCACCCTGCGCCCGGCCGCTGCTCCCACCCCTGGCTGGGCCTCTCCCTCCCTCGGTGTCAAGGCTGCTTGGGGTGGCGTGTTACCCCTTCTCTCCTCGAGGCTGGGCCAGGTTTGGGGAGTGGGAAGGCAGCCGGTGAACTGGGCGAGCAGGTCAGTTCCTCGTTGGGATCCTGGCCACTCCTGCCGCCCCCACCCCAGCCGACCACTCTGATTTTGCTGAGACCTGGAAGCCTGGACAGGCAGGCTGGCTGCTTGGTTGCCCCGGTGACCCTCCTGCCCTGGGTGACCCATCCCAGAGGAGCCCTCCAGAGCCCACACTGCCAGCCGAGGCCTGACTGGAAGCTAGAAACAGAAGCTTCTGTTGCAACCTCTGGTCCCTTCCCCGGCCCTGCCACGTGGAGCCGAGGCTCTGGCCCGCTGTTGAGGGCGGGGTATGTGACCCAGCTGCTCGCCGTCCAGGTACGAAGCTGCACTTCGTGGGGCAGAGCGCCCGGCCCTGGCTGCAGGGGAGGGTTCAGGGCGTGCAGCCCCACCATCTCCTCCACTGCCTTTCCCCTTCCTCTTCCTCTTCCTGCCCGCCGGGGCGTGGGTCCCCCCACCTGTTGGTTGATCCTCTTGTACTGGGAGAGGGTACCTTTATGTCCCCAATTAAAGGTAGAAAACCACCTGCGACAGCGTTCAGGCGCCAAGTGGGAAGTGACTTCTTGGTCTCTCCAGGGAGGGGGACAGCTTTGGCGCTGGGAGCTGGGCCATCCAGGGAGGGCATCTCAGATGGTCAGCGGAGCAGCAGGACTGGCAGCCAGCAGCCCCTTCGCGCCTTCACAGGGTCAGGACGCTTTGCCCTGCCGGGAGGCCCATTGCTGTCCCTCTGAGTGACGTTCCTACATGCTCAGGGCACCTTCACGCTGCTCCCACTCCTGTCGGGGGGCGGGGGGGGGGGGGGGGGAAGAAAGGGTTGGCGGGGCCAGTTTACAAGGCAGGGAGGCACCAGTGTAAGGGGGGGGGTGGCTTCCTTGCAGAGAAGAGATCGCCCATCCTGTCAGGGCACTGGACTAGGCCTATACGCAGGCTCATGGGGCCCGTCATAGCAGCCCCTGGGCAGAGCAGTTACCACTTCGTCACAGACGCTGAGGGCTCCGACTCCGTCCACGAGCCATGGCTGTGACTGGGCCCCTTTCTGCGCCTGGTGCCCCACATGGACACCAGCACCCATCTTTACCTGCTTAGATCATGCAGAGGAGGGCAGGTGCTGGGGACTTTGGGCCCTGATCTGAGTGTCCCCGGCTGTATCTTGCCGGCCCGGCTGCCTCTCCAGCCGGCGTGACAGCAGGTCACACCCAGAGGCCCTTCCTGGGCCGCCGCTGGCTGGCTGCCACCACACCACACTGGCCCAGTGTCTGAAGCCGCAGCTGGATTCTGTGCTCAGTCCACGTGGTGGAGCAAGGCCCTGGCGCACCTGGGCTCTGTGACCCTCGCTTGCGTAACATGCACCTTTGCCACTGTGCCTGCATGGTTGCCGCCTGGGGGCAGTGACTGTGGGGCGTGCATGCACTCGCCCACATGCGGTGCGGCCAGCAGTCCTGGTCAGCTCCAACTCCCACAGACCTTCCCACGGCCGGGCCTGGGAGCCCCGGAGACCGGGCCGTCTCACAGGACAGAGGGATGGGCTCCGTGAGCTCCCTCCCCTGCCCCTGCAGCCCCAGCTCTCGCGTCCCCCTCCCTCCCCACCACGCCCAGCTGAGCTGCTGTGTGCAGTGCCCGGCCAGGCCTTTTCACCTCCCAACAGCTCTGGGGAGAACAGTTTTGACCACCGCTTACCAGTGGGGAAACGGGCTTGGGGGAACAAGGACTGGCTAGTCACATACTCAGTAATGGGAGAGTGGGACCCGGTCCTTTACACGCCGTCTGCTGGGAGCCCCAGGGAACCAGCCGTGACTTGGGGGCCGGTGGCCCTGTTCATGCTGAAGTTCCGAGTGGTTTGTTCTCTCGTGCGGATGGTATCTGCCGAGTGCCAGCTGCACACAGGGCATGGGCCTCGGTGCTGAGGATACAGGTGAATGGCCACCTGACAGCCCTGTTGGGCCACATGGGAGGGGAGGGGACAATAATGACAGACGTAAATTCAGTAAGTGCCACCTGCTCTGAAATGAAGGGAGGGGAAACTGAGGCAGAGTGATGGGAGGGGCCAAGGCTGGAGACGCAGGGAGGGCCCAGCGCAGAGCCCCACAGGAAGGGGACCAGGGAGACCACCCACTTCCCCTGGAAGGGGCATCCCCTCCCTCAGGCCCCTCCAGAGAGGCTGCTGGGCTGAAGGCAGCTGAGGAGCCTGCAGGAGCCATCGTGCTGGCCAGGCTGGGTTTCCTGACGCAGGCGGTTTGGACCAATCACTCAGCCACAGGAAGTCTCTGGCCCCCACAAAAGTGGGCCAGCTGCTGGCGGGGGCCTTGGCCATGTGCCCACAGAACAGGATTAATGAGGCACCAGCAGCTCCTTCTGGGCCCAGCTGCCTCAGAGGCAGCACATGTCGGGGGCGGGGGGGTTGAGGGGAGGCCAGCTGGTGGGAGGGCGGGAGAAGGGGCGCCTTGGAGGCAGCCCCTGGGGCCTGCGAGGGGGTGCTCGCCAGAGCTGCTTGGAAGCCCTTGGCAGAGGCTCCGTGCCCTCCTGGCTCCCTGAGCCCCCAGGACCCACACGGCCTGGGCACTGCCCCCCGATGTCAGCATCCAACCTCTCCAGTTGTCACACAAAGCCTGGCGTGGCCGCTGCTCATCATGAAATGTGCTCAGCAGTCACCCCTCACAGGGTGGTAGTGAGGGTCAGCTGGAAGGACAAGGACAGCACCTGCAAGAAGATGCTCCACACGTCCTCACAATGGTACCCTCCAGCCAGGCACCCGCCAGAGCACTGCCCCTGGCTCCGGTGGTCTGGGGGACTCTAGCTCTCCAGGGTGCTCGCTGCCTCCAGGACAGCCTCCACTCCCACGACAGCCTTGGGCCTGGGCTGCTGCCCCTTAGGGGGGCCCCAGGAGCGAGGAGGATCCCCCAGGTGTCCTGGACCAGGCTTTTGAGGTGGCAGGAGCTCAGGTGAGTGCTCCAAGTGACCACAAGATGGCAGCAGAGCTACACATAGATCCTGCAGCTATGGGGAGGGAGGGTGTCTGCCAACCAGCTCCTGCACTGCCCCTCTCTGCCCTCGGTGCCACCACACAGGGGTCTTTGTCCCAAAACCCAAGCCCCACACAAACTGCCCTCTGCCTCCAAACCCCACACACTTCCCTGGTGGGGCTGGGAGCTCGAGCGGAAAGGATCTGCAGCAAGCATGTCAAACTCAAAGGCTAACTCGGGCCAAACAAGGTATACGTTTATGTGGGCTGCAAAAAACCAAAAGCTTCAATTTTCATAGAAACATAGGTTTATTTCCATAGAGACATGCTGGATACAAAGGGCTGAAGTAAATGAGTCATCATTAACAAAAAATAATAGAACATTATTATAAAAAATATTTTTTCTTGGACATTAACTTACCGGACACTGAATAACTGCACAAATTAATAAGCATAATGCAAATAAACCTATTTTTCTTGTTCTCCAAAAACGAAATTATTTCCTGTTGCGCACACCAAACAAGTCAGTACAAGACTAATGATGTGGCCATCAGCTGCTAAAATATTCGCTGCTAGTATTAGTGGAGAGAAATGTGCGCCTGTACATAGGGGCATAAGGGAAATGAATGCAACACGATCACAGTAACCAGGCATTAGCGAACATTGTAGTCATTAATAATTATGTATAATAGGATATTGTAAAAATTAAGTTACGAAATTTTCATTAAAGTGTTTCTTACATACTGTTATATTGGCTGGGCCACAAACATTCCTGTGGGCCACATGCGCCCGTGGGCCACGAGTTTGACACGCTTGCTCTACGGGGAGACTCGACGGGATCCCCAGCCCTTGTTTACACCTGACCCACGGGGTTCTGGGGAGGGTTCGACGAGATGGGCCGGGGGCCAGCAAATGGGAGCTCTGGGTGGGCACTACCCAGCCCTGTCCCCTGTGAGCCCCCTGAGCTGTGGGCACCTTCACACACACACACACAGAGAGGCCGCCTCCGTGTACACAGCATTCGGGTGTGTATTTCCCGTTCTACCTACATTGGTAGAAAAGCAGAGTTCACACCAATAACTCCATCGGTGCAACACCACGATTCCTCCAGCACTGCCCTTCCCTGTGTGTGACTTCCTTCTCCAACAGGGAGAACCCGGTCCCGTTATCCTGGCTGACCTGCTCAATCCTGCCAGTAGCCAGTCTGCCCTGCCACCGCCCAGCCTGCCTACGCTCTCCTCACCTCGCATGGGTCCCCACTCGCCCGGGTGCACCCCAGAGCCCCTGCCCAGACCCTCCTCACCCAGTGCAGCCTCCTACCCCCACCCCAGCAGCACCTGGTCCCGCCTAATGGCTTTAGATAGATGCCTCAGGACAGGAGTGGAAGAGGAAGGAAGAGGAGGTTTCGTTTTACGGGTGATCAGAGTAAGCCCTGAAGTGATGTCTGAGTCCCATTGTCCCACAAACCACCCAAACGTGTGCAGTTCCAGTCTTTACCCCTGCAAACTACCCCTCCCACCCTCTGTACCAAAAGCCCTTGCTCAGTGCATCAGTTACCTGGTGTGGCACAAGGGGGCGCCACAGACGGGCTTAAACAGCAGAAATGTACTC
>NW_005871151.1:554335-566480 GCF_000147115.1 Myotis lucifugus | reverse complement strand
CATTGATTGACTGCCTCTTGCACGCCCCCCACTGGGGATCAAGCCCACAACCCGGGCATGTGCCCTGACTGGGAATCAAACCGTGACCACCTGGTTCATAGGTCGACGCTCAACCACTGAGCCACACCTGCTGGGCAGGGATGAGATTCATTTTACTCTGGGGCAGGGGCTATGTTTGAGGCTGCCTGGAACCAGAAAAGTCACACTGTGTGTGTGTGTGTGTGTGTGTGTGTGTGTGTGTGTACACGTGTGCACAGGCACATGGGTGTGTGGCCCCAGGTCTGTGGGCTAGAAGGCACCGTTTAGTCTGCAGAAGCTTCCTGGCCACCCGTAGGCAGGAGGCTGGCAGGGACGGTCCCTTCTCAGGGGTGGTTGGAGGCCGGAGGTTGAGAACAGCCCGTGCCTTCTGGCCCCTCCTCCATCGCTCCTTGTCCCTTTCCTCCCATCCATTCACCACTGGTCCATCCCCATCCTGCCGCAGAGGACACATGCCAGTCAGCATCCTTGCTCCATCACCGCTGTCCAGAGCCCACACAGACACCTGCCACTCAGAGGACACCAAGGCTCGTCACACAGACAGGACCACGGCGCACCAGCTGACAGGGGACAAGGTCTTTTCTGCCTTCCTGCCCCCACCACCCCCCACAGTCAGGCCAGAGGGAGGGCAGCGAAAGAGCAGCCACCCCCACCCCCTCCGAGTCCCTCCAGCAAATCCCTGAAGTGGGAGGGGAGGGGAGGTGGTGGGAGTCAAATCAGCTGTGAGACTGAACTTTGAGGCTGGACTGGGCCAGTGAGGAGAATGTTAGCAACATTGCCTGAGGGGCCCCAAAGGCAGGGGGGCGGGGGGGGCCGGGGGGGGTGGAGAGATGGTAGGCTGGGCATGGTCCAGGGCAGCGGAGGGAGGAAATGAAGGATGTTACGATGTCGCGGTGGGGTTTGCAAAGAGAACTTACCTCTGCAGGGAAGAGGAAGGTGGCCCGAGGTTCCAGTGCCCCCTGGAAGAGGGGGGGACAGCTCAGAGACACAGAGACAGCCAGCCGGGTGGCTCAGGGGCTGAGCAGCGACCTGTGAACCAGGAGGTCACCGTTCGATTCCCGGTCAGGGCACATGCCCGGGTTGGGGGCTCAATCCCCAGTGGGGGGCATGCAGGTGGCAGCTGATCAATGATTCTCTCTCATTGATGTTTCAGTCTTTCTCTCCCTTCCTCTCTGAAATCAATAAAAATACTTTTTAAAAAAACAACAACACAGAGACAACAGAGAGAGGAGTCAGGGGCAGGTGAGCCGCCACCCCCTGCAGGTGGCCAGGTACAGGGCGGGGAGGGAACAGTGGCCCCTGAGAGGGTTTGGAAGGACAGACCTAAGACACCACGTGGAAGTGTCTTCTGTGGCCAAGTGTCACCCCGAGACCTTCCGTAAAGGCTCCGCTCACAAGCAGGGTAGGTTTGCGGAAATGAGCCGGAAGGGGTGAGGTTTCGCGTCTGAGTCAGCACAGGCCCAGCAGGACGCTCAGGAAGAGGCGGTGAAGCTGCCGGGCCCAGGGGCTCTGAACTCCGAGGACTCTACTCTCACTGGACACGAGGGAGAGGACTGACCATCCACTCGGCCCTCCCCCGGGCAGTGTCTTCCTCACACGAGGCCAGAATGAATTTCAAAAGGCTAATCTGACATTGTCTCACAGGTCCGCACGCCCAAACCCCAACACAGCCCTAAAACCCTTCACGTGCTCTCAGGTTAAAGATGAACTTGCTGGCCCGGCCTCCAAGGCTGTGCAGGGGGAGGGCAGGGCCCTGCCAGACTCTCCAGGAGCCGGACACTCAAACTCACAGGCTGTCCTTCACACCTGACCCCAGGGCCTTTGTACCGGCTGCCTCCTCTAGAACTGCCTCAGAACCCCACTATATGCAGACAGGGCTTTTGAAAAGGTGATTAAGGCTAAAGGAGGTTACTAAGGTGAGCTGGGTCCTAATCCCACTGGTGAGTGTCCTTATAAGAGGAGATTATAAGAACACTGACACGCGGAGAAGAAACCGCCCTGCGGGGCGGGCACCATGACCTCTAGCCCAGAAAGTACATTCCTGCTGTTTAAGCCCGTCTGTGGCGCCCCCTTGTGGCCACACGAGGTAACTGACGCACTGAGCAAGGGCTTCTGATACAGAGGGTGGGAGGGGCAGTTTGCAGGGGTAAAGACTGGAACTGCACACGTTTGGGTGGTTTGTGGGACAATGGGACTCAGACATCACTTCAGGCAACTTACTCACCTCTCGGGACCCTGATCTCCTGACCAGGTCACTCATCCCTCTGGGTGCACCTCCGCGGCTGCCCTGGCGAGGAAGAGTGGAATGGCCAGAGGCTCAGAGCCCACGCCTTACACCGTCCTCATCATGCCCTGGCACCGGGCCCGCCTTCGCTGCATCGTGAACAGATTGAACGACCCCACCATTGACCAGGGAGACAGGAGAACGGCCCCCGGAGAGGCTCTAGGTGCCACAGAGGAGCAGCAACCTCCTCAGACGCCGTTCCCTTGGTCCACAGCGAGCAGGGCACCTGGACTTGTGCAGCCCAGCGTCCCTGAGTCCTGTGCCCTGCGGAGAATCCCGTGACACCAGGCTCCAGGTGACGTCTCTCCTCCCGCAGGGCTCAAGTTCAAGCTACATGCATGTCCCAGACTTCTGCCTGCTCACTTCAGCGAGTGGGGAAGGAGCCGGGTGGCAAGGCCAGGGCAGTTATCTTTATCAGTGATCACAAGGACAAAAACACAATAATCATTACTTTCTACTGAGAAATCAGAATGAGCCAGGTGCAATGCAAAATATTTGGCATGGGTAATTTCATTTCAGACAAGCCTCGGGGGTAGGTACCATTATTATCCCCATTTTACAGACAAGAAAACTGAGGCCCAGAGACATGTAGAGGCTTGGCCAGGCCACAGGACTTATTCCTACTGGATTCAAAGCCAGGTCCTAGGGATGTGCTTAACCACCAGGATTTAGAAGAAAAAACAACCCAGCCGGCATGGCTCAGTGGTCGAGTATCGACCTATGAACCAGCAGGTCACGGTTCAATTCCCTGTCAGGGCACATGCCCAGGTTGCAAGCTTGATCCCCAGTATGGGGGCATGCAGGAGGCGGCTGATCAGGTAGCTGATTGATTATTCTCTCTCATCATTGACTAGAGGACTTGTGTACGAATTTGTGCACCAGTGATTCATGCACCAGTGGGGTCCCTCAGCCTGGCCTGCAGGATCAGGCCAAAACCGGCTCTCCAACATCCCCCAAGTGGTCCCGAATTGCGAGAGGGTGCAGGCCAGGCCAAGGGACCCCACTGATGCATGATCAGGGCCAGGGAGGGACACGGGAGGTTGGCCAGCCAGGGAGAGACTGAGGGAGGGCTCCAGGGTGTGTCCGGCCTGTCTTGCTCAGTCCTGATCTGCTGGACCCCAACAGCATGCTAACCTACCAGTCAGAGTGTCTGCCCCTGGTGGTCAGTGCACATCATAGCGAGCAGTTGAGCAACCTTAGCATATCATTAGCATATTATGCTTTGATTGGTTGAACGGACAACTGGACGACCAGACACTTAGCATATTAGGCTTGTATTATATAGGATGTTTCAAACCCTCCCTCCCTCTTCCTTCCTCTCTGAAATGAATAAATATGTGTATATATATATATATATATATATATATATACATTATTTTAATACAAGGAAGAATAGTGTCATGTGTATTAATAGATCCCGTTTCCCCTTGCTCAGTGGCCACTTCCCGTTTGACTCAAAGGCACTTTTCCTGTCCTACGTAATCAGTCACAGGCCTGATCAAAGCAAATTAAAAATCTGGTTCTGAAATGCATCTGAACTCTGCCACCCACCAGCTGGGTGACACAAATCTAGAACATGGGACATTTTCAACGTAACCAACCTGTCTCTTCAAAGCAATTCTTCTAGTCTATGTCACGAGGACACTGACAAGACAACCTGGACTGAATTGGGCCGGGGAGGGGGCGGGGGGCCTAAAGAACCGTTTTGGGGAACCACGGGAGAAAGTTGCATGTGGGCTGATATTAAGGGACATTGCAGAATCAGCAATCACTCCCTTTGGCATCATAATGACAATGTGGACAGTGTCCTCGCTCTGATGGGTGAAGTGTCGTGATGCCTGTGACGTACTCTCAAGTGGTTCCGGAAGAAAAATCAGCAACGAGAAAAGGAGCGAGAGAAACAGAAGCAGCACGTCCCCAGCAGTGCAGTGCGTGGTCTGAGGACAGGGTGGCGTGTGTTCATGGCGCCATTCATTTCGGGTTTTTGGGAGGCCTGGCATTTTTTCTCAGTGAAAAGGGAGGAGGAGAGAGCGGACAGGAAAGGGTGGTTGGCGAGCCTGCTGATTCAGAGCCCCTTCCGGTTTTAGAGTCTAGCCAAGCACCACAGACTGGGTGGCTGAAACAGTAGACATTTCTTCCCTCACAGGCCTTCAGGTTGAAAGTCCACGGTCAGCGGGTTTGGCCTCTCCCGGGCCTCTCGCCGAGGTTGCAGGCAGCTCAGAGTGCCCTCCAGGCCTTTCCCTGTGCCCGTGCTCTGGGGGTCACGCCTCCGCCTGGAAGGACACAGTGGCTTAGGGTTGGGGCCCACCCTCCGGGCCCCATTTTAACTTCCTCGCCTCATCTTCACCCCATCTCCAAATACAGTCACATGCTGCCCGGCCTGTGTGGCTCCGTGGTTGACCGTCGACCTATGAACCAGGAGGTCACGGTTCGATCCCCCGTGTGGGGCCTGCAGGAGGCAGCCAATTAATGATTCTCTCTCATCAATGATGTTTCTATCCCTCTCTCCCACTTCCTTCCTCTCTGAAATCAATAAAAATATTTTTTTAAAACACAGTCACATTCTGAGGTATTGGGGGTTAGGGCCTTGACAGATGAACTTGGGGGACCACATTTCTGCCCATAACAGACCTAAGGCTACCTTGAGCTTCACCCCAAACTCTGCAAGGGCACAAAGGGGCCTTTTCAGTCCACCTGTTCCTTCTCGCGGAGCCGAGGCTGGGCTCCTGGTAGGAGGGAGAGATCCGAGGGGGAGCCCTTCAACCCCACCCACCTTCTCCCAGGCACAGGCCTGCTCCCCCCAGCATCACTCCACCCAGCACCCGTGACACACACACCAGCTGCCTAGCCAGCTGCTCAGGTCAAAGTCATGCCACACAACCTGTGACAAGGCTCCTCCCTCCCTGGATGGCAGAGCCCTCAGGCCTCCACTCCCAGCCAATCAGAGCACTGATGTGGTCCTTCCTCCTGCTGTCACTTAGACTTGCTCCACCCCCAGCCCCAATGATAAAAGTTACATTTTCTATAGGAATGTAGGGCGTAAAGTTATAAAAATTAATAATATACTTTTACCTATAATCAAGTAAAACACTCCAGAAACCTTAAACATATATCTACAGTTGACCCAGGAATTCTACTCTTGGAGTTCTAGTTAAACCCATTATCAAAAAAAGCATAAAGCATAAAACACTTTTAAAAAATATATAATTAGCCAGAAATATATATATAATGTATGTATGTGTGTATGTATGTGTGTGTATGTGTGTACTGGACAGAGAGAATGAGTGATAAAGCAAATATATTTTTTATTTGCTCAGCTGGTGTGGCTCAGTGGTTGAGCATCGACCTATGAACCAGGAGGTCACAGTTCAATTCCTGGTCAGGGCACATGCCCGGGTTTCGGGCTCAATCCCCAGTGGGGGACGTGAAAGAGGCAGTGATTCTCATTGTTGATGTTTCTATCTCTCTCCCCCTCTCCCTCCTCTCTGAAATAAATAAAAATATATTAGAAAATAAAATGGCAGTTGAGGACTGCAGTAGTATAAAGATGAATATAGATAAAGCCAGGCTGGCTTCATTATTCTATATTTATTATTATTGCATTCTTTTTTTTCCCCCCTTCTGATTTTGAGAGAAATTTAATTAAAACATTTCTGGGCACAAAGCCTCCTTTGCGTCCCCGAGAAACCAGCTTACTTACCTGTGATACTGGACACTAAACAGGTCCGGGGCTGCCTGGCACTACTTGAGCCAAACTAAGCAGAGACAGACGGGGTTGAATCATATATGAGCGTTTGTTACCATAACGCCAGCTGCATGGGGGAGCAGCAGGTCGCCCTGGAAATTCTGCTCTCGCCCACCGGGCCAGCTGGCTGCTTATAGGTGAGGGAGAAAGCTGCGTGCGGCTGCCTGTGAGCTGGCGAGTAGCCGGGGAAAGAGGAGGGAGGGCCCACAGCCTGGCTTTCAGGTGCTCGAAGCCCGATAACAAGGCGGCTAATCTTCCATGATGTTGGAACGCTCAGCCCCGCCCGGTCCTGGGGCTGCAGAACCGTCAACATTCCTGAGGCCGGCTCCCGGAACGGAAGGGGTCAGGGTCCAGGCACAGCAGCCCAGTCAAAGCATGTCCTGTCCTCGTCTGCTTTTAAAATGCGTTTCTTTTTATAGCCCTGTTTTCCTTCTTGCGACACATCCCCCAGGTTCCCAGGGTCTGTAAGAAAACCTCTTATCCACAGTCAGCAAGGTGAACAATCATTAAACCACTGTGGTCCTATTCTTATCCCATGCCCGTGCCCCCTGTGACCTGCTGAAGACCCCGGCCTCCCGGGCCCTCCCCCTCCCCCTCCCCTTCTTCCTCCCGTTGCCTCACCTTGCCATCCAGACCTCGGCAGGGAGGGGAAGGCAGGTAAGTATATTCAAAAATAAAACAGACAATTATCTGACATGAGCTATGCCCCTCCCCTAGTGTGTGAAAGCCACTGAGCTTGTTTTTTGTTTGTTTGTTTTAAATATGCCTTCTTATCTTTCTCTCTCAATAGGAAAAACAAGTAGGAAGCAACCCTTTAACAGCAGGGGCTGGGCCCTCAGGATACTAAGGTGTTGAATGAATATGTCCACTGAATGGATTTTTGTGTAGCCTTCGAAATAGTGCTTACGTGAAAGGGTCTTGTACTAATTTGAAAACAGGCATGTTAAGCAAAAGGGAGGGAAAGGCATAAAACAGACATTATAATGGCAGCCAGCCGTAGCCAGTTGCTCAGTGGTTAGACTGTCAGCCTGTGAACTGAAGGGTCCCGGGTTCGATTCCCATCAAGGGCACATGCCTGGGTTTCAGGCTTGATCCCCAGTAGGGGGCGTGCAGGAGGCAAGCGACCAGTGATTCTCTCTCATTGATGTTTCTATCGCTTCCTCTCTGAAATCAAAAAAGGATTATTTAACAATTTTGTTTGTTTAAAAGTCAAGGAAGCCAATAGACCCATGGGATGTCATTAAGTGAAAGGAGCTTACCTCAGTTTTAAGATGGGGACACGGGCCCCGGAGAGACGCCAAGTGTGCCTTGAATTGGGCAGAAGGACATCGTCCCGTCACTCAATCCTGCCAACACCCTCCCAGGGGCCGCTCCAGCAGTTACCACCCTGCTGGGGAGACCGAGTGGCAGTCACTTGCTCGGGGCATTTGTTAAGGTCCCGGGTGAGTGTCTGCCACTGCAGGGCTCTAAGCCGCCCAACAGCCCTGCGCGGTGAGAGGTGAAGAGGCAGGATTTGGGGTAAAGAGGCGCGCAGGGTTCCCATCCAGGGACCGCTCGGGGCGCCCGATCCTGCTGAGTAATCCTTTCCCCAGCCAGCGTGAGGCTGCGCCTTTCTTGCTGAGTCAAGGACACCGGCGGCTTTTTGCTGAGTCACGGTCCCGAGGTCTGTTTTCGCTGAGTCACGCTCCCAGCTGCCCCGTTTTAATCCCTTGGGCCAAAGTCCTGGCGTCCGGTGGAGCAGAGGCAGCGACTCCCTGGGGCCTGGCACGTACTGACTGGCTGACCTCAGAGTCCTGGCAAAGCAAGCCTCCCTCCCCCTCCTCCTACAGGTCCTCAGCCTGTCGTCCTCCCTGTCCGCGTTTCAGGAAACGAATATTACTCAGTAGCCTCCCACAGGCCAGGGGGCTTCATCTAATCATAGAGCAGGGTCGGGTTTACACTGCGATCCCAGTTAGAGGGACAACGGCCAAACAGCTGGCCTGAACTTTTCCAAAACAAGATCCTGAACCGCTGGCTGCCCAGAGCAAAGAAGCAGGACAAGGAAATGCAAGGCACCATCTGGGTTGGTAGGCTAATCGGAGATATAGGTTTTAGTAATGAATGTGTATGGAAGTCAGATTTCCTGGTGTGTATGATTGTACTGCGGTTACAAAAGACTATCCTGCTAAAGAATAGGGTTAGGGTTAGGGGTAAAGGGACATGATGTCAGCAACTTACTATCAAATGAGCCAGAAATATGTATAATATATATAATGTACTGGTATGTATGTATGTATGTGATGGAGAGAGAGAATGACTGATAAAACAATATGACAAAATACTGGTGAATCTAGGTGACAAGATACAGGAATCCTCTGTACTTTTTATTCTTTTTTTAAAATATATTTTTATTAACTTCCAAGAGGAAGGGATAGGGAGAGGGAGATAGAAACATCAATGATGAGAGAGAATCACCGATTGGCTGCCTCCTGCACGACCCCCACCGGGGATCCAGCCCACAACCCCAGGCATGTGCCCTTGACCGGAATCGAACCTGGGACCCTTCAGTCTGCAGGCCAACGCTCTATCCACTGAGCCAAACCAGCTAGGGCTGTACTTTTTATTCTTGCAGCTTCCCTGGACATTTGAAATCATTTCAAAGTAGTTACTTTTAGAGAGAAAAGGAAAAGTAAAGATCAGGTATCTGAGATTCAAAACTCCCAAATGAGAGTAAGGTTTGTCAGATGTTAGTGACCCCACCCTACTCAGAACCATCCAGAAATTTCTAGATAGGAAAAGACTGGCAGAATCCTGAAAGAGGAACTGGATGTGGCTCTCTGACCAAACCTGAGTTCCTCTGTGCCAGCCCCTCCCACCCCGGGCCCATCCTGAGCTTCTTACAGATATTAAACCGACTTAATTCTCACCACATCCCCTTGAGCTGATTTTGTCAGATGAGAAAATAAAAGCTGGGAGGGGTTAAAGTCATGGATGCCAGCTTTGACCGCAGTTCTCTTGCTAAGAGCTCATTGCTTAAACCAGGGGTCCTCAAACTTTTTAAACAGGGGGCCAGTTCACTGTCCCTCAGACCGTTGGAGGGCCGGACTATAGTTTAAAAAAAACAACTATGAACAAATTCCTATGCACACTGCACATATCTTATTTTGAAGTAAAAAAACAAAACGGGAACAAATACAATATTTGTATTTGCATGTGGCCCGCGGGCCGTAGTTTGAGGACCCCTGCTTTAAACAGTCTGCACTACCTGGGAGTGCCTTGGTCAGGTTGGACCAGGTCCTGGGGCCACAGGCAGGCTCCATATTGGCCAGGCCATCACTGGGCTGTGTTCGTGGAGGCTGGGCAATGTTGGAGAAAGATGTTGCTTCTTCTATACCTTCTACACCGCCCCCCAACGGCCTCAAGCTCAGAGTCTCTGGACGGCTGGTTGTTGTTGAACTTGAGTGTGTTTTAGAGACAGATGTACCTGACCTTGAGTCCCAGGTGAGCAGTGTGACCATAGGCAGGGAATTTAACTCTGCTAAGCCTCATTCATGAAAAATGTAGGGATTGGCTGCCTTGTGCCAGGCTCTGGGATAGGGAGGTAAATTCCACACGGTCCTGGCTGCGCTCATGGAGCTCACCTTCCCTGAGTGGGGGCCCCTGGGGCACAGGGAGCTCAGGGGAGGCCTCATCATGTGAAGGGAAAACATCAGGAAAATCTAGGCTGAGTCTGTCCCACAGCTTGATTGACATATAGGTGCTCTGGCCCGGTAGCTCGGTTGGTTGGAGCATCATCCAGATACACCGAGGTTGCGGGTTCGATCCCTGGTCAGGGAGCATGCAGGAGTCAACCAATGAATGCATGGAGGAGTGGAACAGCAGATGGATGTTTCTCTTTCTCTAAGGTCAATTAATGGAAAAATAAATTTTTAAAAATTATCTTTTTAATAAATGTAATTGACATACAAAACTTTACATATTTCAAGTGTATAACTTGATTAGCTTTAATAAGTACAACCTGTGAAACCATCGCCACAATCAGGATAAGGAACTTATTCACCACTCCCCAAAGTTTCCTCACAGTCCTTTGTAAACCCCTGTCTGTGCCCCCTTCCAGGTCTGATTAGATTTTCTAGAATTTTATATAATTCTATATACATTTTATATACAATTTTATATTTATGTAAATAGACAGTAAGCTTCTTTTTTGGGGGGTCTGGCTTGTTAAAAATATATTTTTATTGATTTCAGAGAGGAAAGGAAAGGGAGAGAGAGATAGAAGCATCAATGATGAGAGAGAATCATAGATTGGCTGCCTCCTGCATGCCCTCCTCTGGGGACCGAGCCCACAACTCACGTGTCCCCTGACAGGGAATCGAACCATGACTTCCTGGTCCACACCCAACCACTGAGCCACACCGGCTGTGCTGTTTATTCCTTTTGATTGCTGAGTATCCAGTGTATGTTATACCACAATATGCTAACCGGTTCCCCTGCTGATAGACGCGTGGGTTGTTTCCAGTTTGGGACTATTACAAATCAAGCCAGTGTGACCATTTATGTACAAGTCTTTGTGTGGACACATGTTTTCATCCTCATCCTATATAAGAAAACCCTAATATGCAAATCGACCGAACGGCAGAACAACCAGCGGAATGACCAGTCACTATGATGCGCACTGATCACCAGGGGCAGACGTTCAACGCAGGAGCTGCCCCAGCCTGCAGGCCCCAGGCCAGCCAAAGCGGGTGCCAGCAGGGGCCCCCTGACCATCCTGCTAGTTGCCCCACAGATCAGCCCTGATCGCCGGCCACGCCTAGGGACCCTATCCGTGCACGAATTTCGTGCACCAGGCCTCTAGTCTATATATATAAAAGGCTAAGTTAGTGACTGTCCATCTGTCTGACCATCCAACCGGCTGGCCAGCCAGCCAGTACATATGACACACACTGGCAATTTAAAAATAAATGTTGAGCCGAAACCGGTTTGGCTCAGTGGATAGAGCGTCGGCCTGCAGACTGAAAGGTCCCGGGTTCGATTCCAGTCAAGGGCATGTACCTGGGTTGCGGGCACAACCCCAGTGGGAGATGTGCAGGAGGCAGCTGGTTGATGTTTCTCTCTCATCGATGTTTCTAACTCTCTATCTCTCTCCCTTCCTCTCTGTAAAAAATCAATAAAATATATTAAAAAAAAAAAAAAGAACAATACATTTGTAGGGAAGTGACAAGACCAAGAAAAGACAGCAGGCGGTGGCAGGGGAAACGTGTGGGGAAAGGACTGGGAAGGAAGGGTTAACTTGGGAAGGTTTGTTATGTGGATTCCTCTGGGTGCCACCTCTGGGCTGATAAGATTCTGGAGTTATCTCAGGTGATTAAGAACCTAAGCCTGCTTCTAGGCAAACGAGGGCAAAGGCAGAGAGCCGTTTTGGCATTTGCTGTTTCTCAATTGTCTGCAGCATATTTATTGGGGTGGCATATTTTGACTCCCTACAGCATCGTTTTATGTTTTCACCAGCAGTGAGATTCCAGTTGCTCCATCTCAACAATAAGAGTAGACAGTCTTTTAAAAATTATTATTGATTTTAGAGAGAAAGAGAGAAACAACAATTGTTGTTCCACCCATTCATTGGTTAATTCTTTTTCTTTCTTTATTGATTAAGATATTACATATGTGTCCCATTCCCCCATTGCCCTCCCCCCAACCCCTACCCCCCACCCCCGCTCATGCCCTCACCCCCCTGGTGTCTGTGTCCATTGCTTAGGCTTATATGCATGCATACAAGTCCTTTGGTTGATCTCTCCCCCTTACCCCCACCCTCCCCTACCTTCCCTTTAAGGTTTGGCCATGTGATCGATGCTTCTGTCTCTGGATCTATTTTTGTTCATCAGTTTATGTTGTTCATTATATTCCACAAATGAGTGAGATCATGTGATATTTATCTTTCTCCGACTGGCTTATTTTGCTTACATAATGCTCTCAGTTCCATCCATGCTGTTGCAAATGGTAGGAGTGTGTGTTTTTTACATCCGTAGCTCATTGAAAAGTATAGGGAGGGTAATTTAATCTTATCCTGTTCTGATGAGGGGGACGAAGGGAGATTG
>NW_005871151.1:549461-553908 GCF_000147115.1 Myotis lucifugus | reverse complement strand
GGGAAGAAGAATTTTTTGACCTCCGAGCAGAAATAAAAACATTTTCCCTTTATGCCCAAATGGGAACTCGTAAGACCCCCGGATGGCTTTTGTGTCTTGAAAATTTTGCAAGTTTATTGGGGGGCCCTTTTCTGTGCCCCCGAAGGCTTTTTTTTTCTCACCCCGAGGTTCTTGTTGTCCCCATCACAAAAAAGGGGGGAACGCTTCATAGAATTTTTTCAGGGGTGGAAGGGCCAGAGGTTCCCCCCCCTCGTGCTGTTCCCCCCGCCCACGTGGTGGCTTTTTATTCTGTTTTTTGAAAAAGAATTTACAAAAAGTGGGTGCCTCCACTCGGGGCTGCCCCCTCCCCCGCTTCCTCACCCCGGGTGGTCAGTTGTTCACTGGTTGTTTTAATCAATCTTGTAGAGAAATGGAGAGATGCGATTGTTGAGGGTATAAAAACGTGCAAAGAGACTGCTCTCGCTTCATCTCTATACTGTGTGGTCAAAATCTCCCACGCCCCCTTTTCTGGGTCTTGGACTCTTATTAAAATAAATGGGTTTTGGGGCCTCGTCCCCAAAAAGATACCGTTCAGCCGCTCTCTCCCCCCGCCCCCCCGGGGGTTTTACAAAGTTACAAAATTTTCCGGGGACCAGCCCAAGAACTCAAGATTTTACACAGCTTCCCAGGTGATTCTAATGTGCAGCCAAGGTTGAGAACCACGGCTCTAACTGAAACTGGACAACCAATGCCTGTCACTATTTGAGTCAATTAAGCAGAAACAGGGGTGAATCATATATGAGCGTTTATTCCAATAATGCAGGCAGCGTGGGAGAGCAGCAGGTCATCCAGGGAAATCTGCTCTGCACCCCGCCCCCCAAACCAGCTGTTTATATTGGGTAGGACAAAGATTACCTGGGAAGTGGACAAAAGGAATAAGAATGGTTACAGGTTACAGGCAATGTGGGTGGGCCTCCAATGTTTGGACAAGATTGTTAATCTGTCCAAGAAAATGGACTACATTCCAAAGTTGACTCCCAGGTCCCGGGGACATACAACTCCCAGCCAGGTTAGAATGTGCTTTCTTTAAACAGAACAAAACAACCAAGATTAACAGAGCCATGATTAATACTTCTTATAACCGTAACTAGTCCCCAATATTCTATTTCTGCCCCTAACATAACCAACTAAGCTACCCAGCCAGGGCAACAGTCTTTTTAATTTTAGCCATTTAAATAGGTGTGTAGTAAAAAAAAAAAAGTAGTGGTATCTCATTGTGGCTTTAATTTGCATTTTCCTGATGACCTATGAAGTTGAACATCTTTTCATAACATTGTCTTTTGAAGAACAGAAGTTTGTTTTTTTATAAAGTTCCATTGGTTGAATTTTTCCCCTGACATTTTGTGCTGTACTTGAGAAATCTGCCAAAGCTAAGATCACCAAGATTTTTCCTTTATGATTTATTCTATAGAATAAATTTTATAGATTTAGCTCTTTCTTTGAGGCCCATGATCCCTTTCGGGGCTGAGTATTGAAAGATGACTAGCTTGGCAAACGGGTGAGAGGGCGTTCTAGGCAGGAGGACCAGGACAGAGGGCAGGGTGTGCCAAGCTAAAGAGCTTGTTCTTTCTCCCAAGGGCAATGGGAGCTGTTAGGAGCAGAAACCAAACACTGGGGACTAGCTATGGCTATAGCTATAAGAAGTATTAATCATGCTCTGTTAACCTTGATTGTTCGATTCTAATTAAAGAAAGCACAGTCTAACCTGGCCAGGAGTTGTGCACCCCCGGGACCTGGGAGTCAACCTTGGAATGCTGCCCATTCTCATTCGAGAACTACCTGTTACATGGAAAGATGAACAGCCTTGTTGTCCAAGCAATGAAGTCCAACCCCCAGCCCACAGGGCCTACTTCGGTGACGAACAGATTTCCGTGGGTGACCTGCTGCTCTCCCACGCTGCCCGAATTATTGGAATAAACACTCACATGTATGATTCAACCCTGTCTCTGTTTAATTGGCTCAAGTAGCGACAGGCAGCCCGGACCCAGTGGCTGTCCGGCTTCAGAGCTACGAAAGGCCGTGGACCAGAGCAGCATGCAGTCCCCTCAGTTGTCTTATTGGGGAAGTTGGGGACAAGCGGAGGAGTGAAGGAGATAAAGAATGGATGGAAAGGTGTTCCGTCAGCCAGCTGGGCTTCTCCTGCCCTTTTTCGGCTCCCAGCCCTCCCAGGGGGCTCCCGATCAGCACCCAGTGTGGACGGAAAGGGGCCTCTGACTAGCTCAGAGACGTGTGCCTGGCCACCTTGCAAACTAGAGACCTAAAGTAACCACAAAGGATGGTCTGAAATGAAAGCTGTTTTCCTAACTGAAAGCAGTTTAGGGTGGGTAGTCATGTCCTAAGGCAGGATTTTTCCCTAAGAAAGGTTCATCTTCACCTAAACTAAGCCTAAGATGACATGCCTGATACGCCTTTGCAAAAACAAAGTAATTTCCCACCCCCACCCCCTCAAAGCACAGGCTGGCTAGACCATAACCCCCCTCATTGTCGAGTTAGTTGTTGACTGTTAACTATACTGCACCCATCTAAGTAAAAGAAGTATGTCTATCACTTTACTTTTTATCCAATCCCGAGGTCCCCACCCCCAACACACTTTGCTAATCTATCACCAATAGATTTTGCGTAACCCACTTATGTCTCCTCCTTTGATTGCCATTCTCTGGAGCAATCCGTTGAGATTCTGCTTCCCGGCAATTGTCACGTTTGGCTCAAATAAACTAAAAAAAAAAAATCTTAAAAAAAAAATATGGACCTAGGGGAGGCCGGGGGAATGCCAAGGGGAAAAAAAAGAAGGAGACATATGTAATACTCTTTGTAATACTTTAAGCAATAAAAAAAAAAAAATTAAAAAAAAAAAGTCAATGGAAAAATATCCTCAGGTGAGGATTAACAAAAAAAAAAAGAGAGAGAGAGAGATTGTCCCTGTTGGATGAAAAATTCATGCAGTCACATAGTCCCATTGCTCATTGTTTATTTAAAGCGGTGCTTTACAATAAACATATACGGAGCCAAAAAAAAAATATGGACCACTTCACGGATTTGTGTGTCATCCTTGCGCAGGGGCCATGCTAATTGTCTCTGTATTGTTCCAATTTCAGTATATGTGCTGCCGAAGTGAGCACTCAAAAAATTCTTCACAGGTTTGAATGTTTCCTCCGTTAACACCAGTATTAAATGTTAGTCAACCTTCCCTGGCTTCTTTCGGGAGCTCTTGCATGAGGAAGGCTCACCTTCTGTCTGTCACACGTGTAGCAAACATTTCCCCGTCTGTGGTGGGGTTTCAACCCTGCTGACAACCCAGGCAGCTCCACTGTCCAGTCTGGGGGTGTTTTCTAATGGGGCTTCTCACTCCATTTAGGCTGCCCATGGCCACCAGGTCCCTGCCTGCTGGGTCCGAGGCATGTCCTCTGGGGTCTGTGTGGGCTCAGGGAAGCCCGTGTGACCTCATTTATCAGGGGTGCTCAGGAGGGGGTCTCTCCATTTTCCCGGGACACCGTCCAGCTGAAACAAGAGACTCCCCCTTAGCTGGGGTCTCGCCTCTGCTTTTCACTTTTAGAAGCTCCGGAGCCACAGTCTGGCCCCTCCCTGCAGCCCAAACCGCTTCTCTTTTTTCCAGGCTGCAGGCGGTGCCGGGAGTGCTGAGTCGAGATTTCCTCATTCGCCACGTGCAGCAGCATTTCTGCTGTGTCACGGTTGGGAGGGGGGACTCGCGGAGCCAGGCGGATTTTGCTGAGTCACTGGCTGCCTCCTCAGCCTCCCTCTGGTGGGTGAAAGGGCAGCTTTCCAGGCAGGCAGGAGGAAGTGAAACTTCTAGAAAAGGACAAAAGATTCCTGTTCACCACCTTGTTTGCCAAGCAAGCCCCTGTCCATCCATCTCAGCATTTATGTGTCTGACACTGCGCTGCTGAGCTTCCCCCCATCGCAGTAAACTGGCAAGTCTGTCTTCCCAGCCGGTTGACCCCCAAACTCTGGTGTTGTCCTGGAGTGCAATTCTCTCTCACATCCCCCTCCCTATTCGCAAATTCTTGCCGCCTCTGCCTTTAGCATAGGACTATCCTAGGTCACTTCTCAGCCCATCCTGTCCAAGCCTCCATCAATCCCCCCCCCCCCCCCCCCCGCTGCCCCGAAATACTGCAGTCGGTAGCCTCCTGCCCTGGCCTATCTTCGGTCTCACCACGGACGCCAGGGAAAACTGGAGCGCTAGCCCATCACTCCTCTTAGCCCTGCAGTCTCCCTCACTCACAGAAAGGCCTTGCCGCAACCTGGAGGGCCTGCGGGTTCGGTCCCAGTCTCTCCCTGGTCTCATCTCCCACCTGCCCTCTCCTCTCTGCTCCAGCCACGTTGACCTCCAGCTGCTGCCACCTTTGGCCCCACCTTTGGGGCCTGCCCTGCCTTGTCTCCCCATGTAAAA
>NW_005871151.1:541079-549361 GCF_000147115.1 Myotis lucifugus | reverse complement strand
CACTGCAAACACTGAGTCCTCTCACACTCGCCATCTCGCCGCCGGCCACTGCCAGGGAAAGTTCTGTACTCACCGGAGGGCATGTGATTAGCCTGGGCCCACCCAGAAAGTCCCAGGATGCCCTCCCTGTTCTAAAACCTGTAACCTTGAATTCATCTGCAGCGTCTGTTAACCTATTCAGTGTTAATGTAACTCAGTCTCTGGAGGTCAGAGTCCTAGGCTGGCAGGGCTGCATTCCCCCTGGAGTTCTGAGGAGAATCCACTTGCTCCCTGTTTCTGGCTTCTGAGGCTGCCTGCTTTCTGGGCTGGTGGCCTCTAACTCCACCTTCAAAGCCAGCAGGGAGCATCCCCTAGCCTCTCTCCCTGTCCTCTGCTTCTCTTGTCACACCCCTGTCTGTGTGGGTAACCCTGCAGCCCCCGGGCTCTTACCAGGACTTTGTGATTGCATTGGGCTCACTTGGATAATCCAGGATAATCTCGCATTACAAGGTCGTTAATTTACTCACATCTGCAAAATCCCCTTTGCCCTGGAGAGTAACACATTCCCAGGTTCTGGGATTAGGATGTGGAATGGGGGGCGGGGGGCTTGTTTGGCAGATCGCAGGAGGAGAAGACCGTCTGGATCGTTCCTGGGCTTGAGGAGCGGGAAGGGGAAGTCAGGAAGCTGAATAAGCAGGGGGGAGGGCTGCGAGCTCCGCAGCGGGACAGAGGATGGAACCAGCCGCGCCGCCCTGGCCTCCTCTGCCCTGGGGTGGGGGTGGGGGCGTCTGTTCCAGCCGAGCCCGGGGCTGCAGGTTGGAATGAGAAGCAGCCTGGACTGAGGGCTAGGAACCCCTGGTCACTGGGGAGCCCCTGGTCATTGGGAGCCCCTGGTCACTGGGGGCCCCTGGTCACTGGGGAGCCCTGCTGCCCAGCAGCCTCCACCTCTGAGACGCGCTTCCTCCCAGCTCTCTGGAACCCTCGGACTCCTGGGGGGCCTCAAGCCCCATCCCTGGGGGGTGGGGGGGTGGCGTTTGGAAGGAGCAAAATCACACACAACTGCTCAGATTTCCAGATGAGCATTTAATTTTTTTTTACGTTCTCTTTCTAAAAGCTTTGCTTTGTTTGCCAAGGCTCATGTGACCGCTGCCCCCGCCCCCCCCTCCACCCCCGCCGGCCTGGGCGCGGGCGGGGCGGGCGGGCGAGGGTGTTGCTCTGTGGCGCCAGAAACGGGATCAGCTGTGGGGTGGCAGCCACGTGACCCCCTCCTCCGGGTATAAATGGACGGCGCGGCCCGGCTCGGCACAGTCACTCGCTCACCTTCTCCCGCCGCCTCTAGACGTCGGAGCCAGTCCCGAGCCGGTCCCGAACCAGCACCGAGTGAGCCAGTCCCGAGCCGGTCCCGAACCAGCACCGAGTGAGCCAGTCCCGAGCCGGTCCCGAACCAGCACCGAGTGAGCCAGTCCCGAGCCGATCCCGAACCAGCACCGAGTGAGCCTAGCCGCCCAGATGGAGCGCCCGCAGCCCGACAGGCAAGCGCTGGGAGGGGGACCGGGACGGGACCGGAGCCACGCGCTGAGCCGCCGGTCGGTCCCGGGGTTGGGGGCGAGGAGGGTCTGGGCGCCGGTCCTCTCTGTACCCGGGAGTTGGTTGGAGGCTGGTAGGGACTAACATGCCCGCTCCCTGGCGCGGGACGTGGGTGACCCCTGGGAGTGTTGCTCCGGCGTCCAGCTTGGTTGTTAGTATTTGCACTTTTGCGTGTGCTCGGAGGTGCCCCGCTTGGTCACCGCGGGTCCTCGGGATGCGGGGCCTGGCTGTGTGGGCTTCCCGGGGCCCACCCTGGGCCGAGCCCCCCTCTCACCTCGCTGTGGCCTCGGTGTCCCCATTCACAGCCGAGGAAGCAGCAAGCCCAGGGTCGCTCCGCCAGCAGGTGTCCGGCTGGGATTGGAACCTTGGTCATCTGTCCCTCTGGCTCCCTCCCTTCTCCCAAGGATCTGATCTGCATGCAGGGAACAGGGGGTGTTTGTTTCTTGGAAGGGGTGCACCTGGAGAGAAAGGAGAAATGGCAATTCTGTGGGAAATGTAAATACAGACATACGACAGAAATACTCCCAGAAAGAAACTTTTTATTTTATTTTTAGTAAAGCACAGCTTTACTGGGGCATTTTAACGCAATAAGTATTTTATAATGAGTATATTATAGGGGGTAATGAGATTTGGACCTGAAACCTCAACAAAATAAATGAGTTAAATCTTCGCTCTAAAAGCCCATCAGCGCAATCAGGCACTGAGGACAGCGCTCACCCTGCCCTCTGCTGCCGCTTCCAGGGTTGTGCTGCCTCCTCTTCCCTTTCCTTAGAATAACTGCCAGGATTCCCCCTTGGTTTTCGGAACCATAGTACAATGTCTCTTAGTGACTGAAGAGTGTTGATGGGCTTGCATCTTTTTTTTTTCTTTTTTACATTTTTTAAATTTATTGATTGATTTGAGAGCGAGAGGAAGGGGGGAAGGGAGAAACATTGATTTATTGTTCCACTTACTGATGCATTCCTTGGTTGATTCTTGTATGTGCCCTGACCGTGGATCAAACCCACAGCCTTGGCGTATCCGGATGATGCTCTAACCACCTGAGCTACCCTGCCAGGGCTATGGGCCTGCATCTTCAGGCAGTTGGGAATGTGGCCTGTGGATTAGATAGATGGGAGGCTGGACTGACTTCTGTGGAGAAGCGGGGCACCCTCAGAGCTCCGCCTCTGGTAGAACCCTGCTCATAGCCACCCCCCTACTCACCCCCCCTCCCCTCCCTCTGCAGCATGCCCCAGGATTTGTCAGAGGCCCTGAAGGAGGCCACCAAGGAGGTGCACACCCAGGCAGAGAATGCCGAGTTCATGAGGAACTTCCAGAAGGGCCAGGTGACTCGCGAAGGCTTTAAGGTATGTGTCCTGGTGGAGGGTATGACAGGGGTGGGTGTGCCCACGGCTCAGGCAGGTGTTTCAGTGGGACTGGGACTAGGGATGCTGAGGGACCAGATAGGAATGTCTGAGAGGATCTTTTTATAGATGATGACATTGAGGCTCAGAGAGGGGAGGTGACTTGCGCAAGGTCACACAGCAAATTCATAGCCTGCTACATAGTATTGTGGAGGGGCTGGGGCAAGTAGTGCCATCAACGGAGCACCTTTTCCAAGCTGGGCGTTTTACACACTTGGTATCTAATTTGTGCCTCAACCCTGAAAAGGAAGATAAGGAAGGGAAGGCTCAGAGAGGTTAAGTAATTAATAGACGGTCGGTCACACGGCCAGTAAGTACATAGGAAAGGCCAAAGTCAAACCAAGGTAGGTCTTATTTCAGAGCTTGTGTCCTGACTTTAATTCTAATCTGCCTTGAAGGCAAGAGGCAATATGGGTTCGAGCCCTGGCTCCACCATTTCCTAACAGTAAGACTGTGGACACCTCACTTTCACCTCCCTAAACAACTTGTCCCTCAGCTGTGAATTGGGTTTTCTTGAGCACTCCCTTTATGCTAGACACCGACTTTGCTATTTCCCAGCATAGTTGTGCAATTCATGCAAATAGGACGCACTTGACAAAGAACCAGACAAGTGCCTAGTGTTAAAGCATCAGCAGGAGGAAGGGCTTGTTCAGGCTGAACATAGAGGGCGGGGGAGCTTTATCCCGCCACTCCTGGCACCCCTCCCTTTTGCAACCTGGGCCTTCCCCCACTCCCAGCCTCAGAGGTGCCCCAGCGAAGGAAGGGGGATTTAACAAGCAGTTGTAGGTGGGTTGGGGCCCTTGCCTCCATCCTGTGGGTGCTGGCTCTAGCCCTTGTTCCCTCTTCCTGTCTTCCTCTTTCCGCCTCAAAAAGATGACTTACACCCAGTTGCTGTTAAGTGGCTGGGGCAGCGGGAGCAGGGAGTGACTGCTGGAATACCCCTTTCGCAGCCCCCGCCCCCACCCCTCGGAGATTTCAATCTTACCGCTAAGCCACTGAGTTCAAAGCGGGCAGGAAGTCCGTGAGAGGACCCAGTGCTCGAGTAGGGTATGCTGAAGGAGGTGGCATGCATCACCACGGCCTCCGATTCCAGTGCTGAGTGCCAGGCTGCGCCCAGTGCTTACCTGTGTCATCCTGCTCCATCGTTTAGGATTATTCCCTTCGCAGGGGGTGGGGACCAAGGCCTGACTTGCCGTCACTCGGACCTCAGATCTCCCAGAGAGGGAGAGTGGCTCACCCATGGTCACACAGCCAGAATATTATGTGTAACAGGAATTCCCCAGCCCAGGTACACTGGGCGTGTCACCCCAGCCCAGCAGCCAGAGGTGGTGGGGTTCGGAGTGGACCTCCAGGAGGGAGAATGGGGCCCTGCAGCCGGCCACCCAGAGGTCAAAGGTAGAGGCACCTGCGTCCCTTGTATAGGCTTTCATTCAGGCATCCCCTTGCTCAGAGCCACCATGGCTTCCTAGCAGCATCTGGGCTTGATTCCAGTGTCATTTCTTACCGGCTGTGCAACCTCAACATCTCATACCCTCTCTGAGCCTTAGTTTGCTTTTCTGTAAAATGGGGATAGCAACTCCTGTGTTTTGGTGAGGATTAAGTGAGGCCATGTGTTTACCCAGGGGGGTAAAAAGGCTTTAGGCTCAGGAAGTGTGTCATCAGTTTTTTGTGTGTGATCAGTGTGGGGAAGTCGGAGGGGCAGGCAGGAGGTGGGCGCCCAGCCTGGGGAGGGGATGGGGGCTGCTGTTGGGATGGGGGTCCTGACCTGCTCTCTCTGGTTTCAGCTGGTGATGGCCTCCCTGTATCACATCTACAAGGCCCTGGAGGAGGAGATTGAGCGCAACAAGGAGAACCCGGTCTACGCCCCCCTCTACTTCCCGGAAGAGCTGCACCGCAGGGCGGCCCTGGAGCAGGACTTGACCTTCTGGTACGGGCCCCGCTGGCAGGAGACCATCCCCTACGCACAGGCCACCAGGCACTACGTGCAGCGACTCCAAGAGGTGGGGCGCAGGCAGCCCGAGCTGCTGGTGGCCCACGCCTACACCCGCTACCTGGGCGACCTGTCGGGGGGCCAGGTGCTCAAGAAGATTGCCCAGAAGGCCTTGGACCTGCCCAGCTCCGGCGAGGGCCTGGCCTTCTTCACCTTCCCCAACATCGACAGCGCCACCAAGTTCAAGCAGCTGTACCGCTCCCGCATGAACTCTCTGGAGATGACCCCTGAGGTCAAGGGGAGGATCATCGAAGAGGCCAAGACCGCCTTCCTGCTCAACATTCAGGTGAGGGTCTGGCGGCCCAGGGCTTGACTCCAGTTTGTTGCTCCTCTGTTATATCGGAGGTGGGGGTGCGGGCGGGGGTGGCGCGATTTTGGAGGGTAGAGAGTTACCAGACTCGGAAGCCTGGGTTCTAGTTCTGCCACTTCTTAGTGGCTACGTGATCTTAGGCAAGTCCCTTAATCCCCAGCTCAGTTTCCCCATCTGTAAAATGAGTGGGTCATTGTGCCTGCCTCTTAGAGTTGTGAGGGATAAATGAGTTTATACCAGTAAAGTCGCCATCGCGGGGCCTGGCGCAGGGGCAGCCCTCTGATGTTAGCTGCTGTTCTCGTGGGGGCATGAGCGTCACAGTTGTAGGACTCTGACACACTCAAGTTGAGTGTGCACATGAGTGTGAGTGTGCACATGAGTGTTGCCAGGTTGGCACTGCAGAGGTTATAGGTGCCCCAGATGTGGCCTCTGACCTGGGGCCTCTCGGCCCAGCCAGGAAGTGCCTCAAGTCCCGTGGAAGGTGGGCTTTGAGGAAAGCCTGGAAGGAGGGGTTCATGGACACTGAGGTGGGGGGTGTCCTGAGTGGGGGGGTGAGGTTCCTCCTGGCCTGGATGTTGAACAGTCCTGTCGCTCTCCCCCACCTGGAGGCGCTCTGGGGACGGGAATCCTAGCTCATGGTCTCGGGGCTCCCTGCTCCTTCCTTGCAGTCCCCCAAACAGCAAACCAAACCTGGTCGGTGGATCCTCCAAGGAAATCCATGTCTCTCAGAGAGAGGGGTTGGAGAAGGATGGGATTTTGAGCCAAAGCCCGTCGGAGGGCTGGCTCTTGCCCCCTGACCCCTTGGTTAGCCTGGGTCCGGGCACTTCACCTGTAGGAGCTGCGGCTTCCTCGTTGCGAACACCCCCGTGAAACAAGCTTTCCCAGGGGGGCTCACAGAGTCGTTGAGGAAAGCAGGCGGCATAGACTCGGCACCACGCTCGAAACAGTGCTCCGCATAGAGACACGAAGGCCCTGAATGGCGATAGGGCACCCTCGGTCCAGGGTGGGTGTTGGGGAGCATTTGGAGAAGAGCAGGCAGGCAAGCGAGTGAAATGCACTTGTGACATCTTACCTCTTAAGCTGGAGGAAAGGTACACGAACAGTCAATGTTTTTCTTAGGGGTTTTGTCCTCAATATTTCCTAGCAAGATTCCCAATCCCCCGGCAGCTGGGCTAGTGCCATCCCTCCCTGACACCTGTCTTCTGTCTTCCAGCTGTTTGAGGAGCTGCAGGAGCTGCTGCCCCGGAACGCCAAGGACCAGAGCCCCTCGCAGCCCGGCCTTCGCCGGCGGGCCGGCAGCGGGACACAAGGTGAGGGCCTCCGGGCAGCGGCGTCTCCTCTGGGCTCCGGTATCTCTTGACTCTCCCATCTTCTGAATGTTTTAAATAAAAAGTGGGGTGCAGGCCAAAGGGCAGGAGGTCAGCCTTCGGTGTGTGACGCTGGGCAAGCCGTGTAAGCTCCCCCTACCTCAGTTTCCCCATCCCTGAAAGCAAGGGCAGTTGAGTTAGTTCTAGTTCATTGGCTCTGAAGTGGAGACTTGCACTCAGAGGACCCTCCGACGTCAGGGGCGAAGCCTTCCTCCGTTGATTTGGGTTCCTTTGAGGCCCTGTAATGATTCCTGAACAGAGACCCCTGTTGGGGGGGGGCGGGGAGTCTGCGACCACTCTCAGCTGTTACCCTGCCCTGGGACGCTAGGGAGACACGTAACCGTGGGGTCTTGCTGCGTGTTAGTCCCTCCCTCGTGTGCCTCGGAGGCTCAGGGGAAGCTCACCGCCTGCTTGGTGCCACCCTAACCCACCTGCCCTGTGGCTTTCCCATGTTGGACCCCTCTGTTGGACCTGTGCCTGGAAAAGTTGGAACATGCCAGTCCCTATGGCAGGGGTCCTCAAACTTTTTAAACAGGGGGCCAGTTCACTGTCCCTCAGACCATTGGAGGGCCGGACTATAGTTTAAAAAAAAAAAACTATGAACAAATTCCTATGCACACTGCACATATCTTATTTTGAAATAAAAAAACAAAACAGGAACAAATACAATATTTGTATTTGCATGTGGCCCACGGGCCGTAGTTTGAGGACCCCGGCCCTATGGGATTGGCCGCCTGGTGGGATGAGGCGACATTGCCTTAAGGCACCAGTTCTCAAAGTGTGCTCCCTTGGAGTACCCCTGGAGGGCATGGTCTCAGTGTCAGCTGGCTGAAAGGGCAATAATAGACAGCTCGGAGGAGTAGTGAGCCCCCTGTCTTTGGAGGTATTCAAGCAGTGGCTAGAGGGCCACTTGTTTGTGTTCTAGCAGAATCCTGGCATTGAGGGGGACTGTGCTGGAGACTGCTGACACCCCTCTGCTGTGTTTCTGTGAACTCAGACACCCCACCTCTGTCCACCTGTTGTTGACATGAACCCCTTTTCTCTTTCAGGCTTGACGCCCACGGAGACCCCCAGAGGGAAGCCCAGTGTCTTCTCCCAGGCACCACTCATCCGATGGGTCCTCACACTCAGCTTTCTGGTGGCAACGGTTGCCATGGGCTTTACGCCATGTGAACCGCAGCGCGTTGGCTCCTGGGCCGTGGACTCTTTCTAGAGAGGGCAGATCCCGTGGGCATGGGGAGCTGTCCGCTCCTCCCGCACCCCCATGCCCCCCTCTCTGGCAGGGAGGAAGGAGTCGGCGCCTTCTTCCCAACCAAAAGCACATCCAGCCGATGACCTGAACTTCCATAATGGACCGAGGGGTCCTGCCGAGCCCTCAGACACCCCCTCCCCCCCTCCCCGTTCCTGCAGCAGAGCCCAGAAGACGTGGCCAGAAGTAGCAACCGCCCGAACCTCCAAGCGCCCCGGGTTCACGGTCTGCTTGTTGACGTGCCATGACCGTTGCCCTGTGGGCACTTTTCATATAAATGTGCCAGGATGTTGTGTCTTGTGTTTGTCTTGTTTTTGTTGGAGCTGCTTTTTGTTCCCAGCTCAGCCTGCCTGTGGTATTTTGTTGTGTTCTGTTATAATAGCAGGGTGGGGGTGGG
>NW_005871151.1:537591-540979 GCF_000147115.1 Myotis lucifugus | reverse complement strand
CTCACTTGTGTCTTGACGGTGGGGAGCAGGGATGAAGGTGTGGGTGGCATGGGCTGGTTTGGATGTTTTCTGTTCTGAGACTAGTGTTGGTGGGTGAGCTTCAAGCAGTTGGTGGGCAGCTCTGTGGTGAACCCTGCTTGATGGAAGGCTCCCCTGGACTGAGGATGGGCTCGCCCTCTTAGGCTGACACGAGTGGGTTCTGGGATACGGTCCGAGTCCTGTACTGGGAATCTTAGGGACCCGGCGAGACCCCTGGGCTGAAGTCCCTGCTGCTCTGCTTCATAGCTCTGCCTTTAAGGTTAGTCATGAACCCCTCTGCGGGCTCAGTTCTGTTACCTGTAGCATGAAAACAGGCCTCGCCTGCCTGTCTCGAGAAGCAAGTGGGATGCATGTGACATGCCAAGACTGTACATAATGAAACAAGGGCGACCAGGGTTTTGAGTTCTTGCTAAATGAGCCTTGTACTGCCTGTCACCTCACCTATGTCATCTCATTGAATTCTCACAGCAAATCTGAGGAGAGCTACCACGCTCTGAGGGTTAGGAAGGGTTTACGCCCTGTCTGCCCAGCTCCATCCATAACCCAAGCCTTTCCCCGAAGTCCCCAAAGCCACTGGAATATTACAAATGCAGCCCCCCCCCCCCATCTGGGAGAGGGGAAGCCTTTTGCTGAAGGGGCCTTGGGGAGCGCAGGGGACAAGGCACTCCCTTAGAAACTAGTACGTGAGCCCTAGTGGATAGAGTGTCGGCCTGTGGACTGAAGGGTCCAGGGTTTGATTCCAGTCAAGGGCACATGCCTGGGTTGTATGTGTTGGGGGGAGAGGGAGGGCGGGGGGGGGGGCATGCAGGAGGCAGCTGAACAATGATTCTCTCATCCTTGATGTTTCTAACTCCCTCTCCCTCTCTGAATCAATAAAAGCAAATAAATCAATCAATAAATAAGAAAAACCAGTACTTGAGGACTGGGAATTAGCAGGTCCATTGTCCCTGCCCCTGCTTTGTCACTAAGTGTGGAACCTTGGACAAATCACTTAGTGTCCTTTTGTTCACTGGCAAAATAATAACACACCTCCCTCCCACAGCTGGTGGGAGGGCCCAGCGGTGTCCCAACGCCAGTCTGCGGACTGTGGCATCAGAATCCTCCCCACGCCCCTGGAGCCCTGGGCCCCACCCTGGGAGGCTCTGGTTTTGGAAAGGTGGCCGGGCTGGAGTCTGGACTCATGTTTACGGTATGACAAGCTCCCAAGGGCGACCAGGCCCAGCAGCCGCTGTTTGTTTATGAGATGTGTGTGTTTACGTGGTAGGCACCCAAGACCCAGCCTCCAGTTTTCCTTGAAGGGCATGGGCATTCATTGTTTGTAGTGACAAAGACAGGAAGGGGGCGGGGCGGGGAGAAACCACCTGGGATTGTACTAATGGGGAAATGGCTGAATAATCTGCATTCTGTTCACACTGTGGGAAATTCAGGAGCTCTCAACTAGAACGAGTTCCATCTCTGTCCACTCAGAGGGGCTTCCGTGAAGTGTCAGTGAGAAAAGCCCATTTCAAATTCGTTTGTTATATATATTTTTAAAAATATATTTTTATTGATTTCAGAGAGAAAGGGAGAGGGAGAGAGAGAGATGGAAACATCAATGATGAGAGAATCATTGATTGGCTGCCTCCTGCACACCCCCTACTGGGGATGGAGCCCACAACCCAGGCATGTGCCCCTGACTGGAATCGAACCCGGGACCCTTCAATCCACAGGCCAATGCTCTATCCACAGAGCCAAACCAGACAGGGTTTGATATCTTTTTTTATACACTGTAAAAATACACATTGTAAACACTCCCCATAAGTATATGTTTGTGTGAACGCGGTGGCAAAGAAAAAAGTGCTTCCCAGTTCGTGTTGGGGGATGGAAACGAAAAACGGGGGAGATTATGCAGCCCTTGTTGCTGCTGGAGCATGCGTCCATTTTTGCCAAATCTTCCTATTTTTCAAGCTAGGTTGGGAATCTGAGTGTGAATTTTCGCAAATGTTAAGCATGTCCAAATAATTTAAAATCTTCAATTTAAAATAAAACAAAACACCATCTGGGTTTATGAAAACGTCAAGTCCCAAGATCGGACGACTTTGGTCCCAGATGCGTTAGGCCCTAACGGTTAGGACAAGCATGTCAAACTCAAAGGCAAACACGGGTCGAATAAACAAGGTGTACGTTTATGTGGGCCGCAAAAAGCAAAAGCTTCAATTTTCATAGAAACGTATGTTTATTTCCATAGAGACATGCTGAATACAGAGGGCTGAAATAAATGAGTCATCGTTAACACAAAATAATAGAATTTTAATAAAAATTAATATTTTTCTTGAACATTAACTTACCAGACACTGAATAACTGCACAAACGAATAAGCGTAACGCAAATAAACCTATTTTTCTTGTTCTCCGAAAGCGAAATATCTCCTGTTGCGCACACCAAGCAAGTCAGTGCAAGACTAATGACGTGGCCAACGGCTGCTAAAATATTCGCCGCTGGTATTAGTGGAGAGAAATGTGCACCTGCACGTAAGGTGCGTAAGGGAAATGAATGCAACACGATCATAGTCATCAGTCATTAGCGAACGTTGTAGTTCGTTATTAATAATTATGTATAACAGGTTATTGTAAAAATTAAGTTACGAAAGTTTTATTAAAACGTTTCTTACAACCGTTATATTGGCTGGGCCGCAACAATATTCATTGTGGGCGGCATGCGCCCGCGAGTGTGACGCGCTTGCGGTGGGGAGACCGGTGGCCAGTCCGATGACTGCCTTGGAGGAGAGGGTCCGGGCGAACCGGGCGGGTGTGCAGGCTCAGCCCAGGGCAGCGGGCTCCCACCGCAGGTGGGTACTTCTCATGGGTTCCCCCACCCCATGGCTCTGAAAGGGGCCACTTTCTTTCTTTCTTTTTAAAAAATGTTTTTTATTGATTTCTGCCCTAGCCGGTTTGGCTCAGTGGATAGAGCGTCGGCCTGCGGACTGAAGGGTCCCGGGTTCGATTCCAGTCAAGAGCATGTAGCTTGGTTTCGGGCACATCCCCAGTGTGGGGTGTGCAGGAGGCAGCTGATCGATGTTTCTCTCTCATCGATGTTTCTGACTCTCTATCCCTCTCTCTTCCTCTCTGTAAAAAATCAATAAAATATATATTTTAAAAAAATATGTTTTTATTGATTTCAGAACAGAAGGGAGAGGGAGAGAGAGAGAGAACCATCAATGATGAGAGAGCATCACGGATCAGCTGCCTCCTGAACGCCCCCTCCTGGGGCCGAGCTCCCAACCTGGGCGAGTGCCTGACCGGGAGTCGAACGCGACCTCCTGGGCTCAGAGACTTTTGTTATTTTAATTTTATTTTTTCTCTGTGCCGTT
>NW_005871151.1:533064-537327 GCF_000147115.1 Myotis lucifugus | reverse complement strand
GGCTTTCGCACAGCACCGGAAGCCCACGCGCTCGTCTCCCGCCATCTTGGCGCCCCTTCCGGCTCGTCCCGCCCACCCCCCCGCCCCCGCCAGAAATTTCGCGCCAAATTGCCGGTCGACAAAATGGAGCGCGGAGAAGGGCCCAGAAGCATGACATCATGAGCCCGGAAGCCAATCGTCTAGGAATGCCGGCCCGGGAGGCGGGGCTAGAGGGCGCAGAGCGGTCCAATCGGTGGCCGCGCAGCCCAGGCCAGCCAATGGGGACGCAGCGGCCGCGGCGTGCGAACTCGGCGTCTAGTTTTTCCCCGCGAAACTCTGTGGCGGAGCTTGGGGGTGCTTGTCTCTCCGAATTCTTGGGGCGCAGAAAGGAGAGGTGAGGCGGTGGGACTTGGCGAGTGGGGGCCCGGGAGCTGGCCCACTGAGGGTCCGCAGGCGACTGCAGTGGGGGTGGGCAGTGGTTTCTCCCGGGAGGACCTGGGTCGGGATGGGGGGAGGGGGGGAAAACCAGGGTCCGTCCTCTCCCCCTCCCCCCTCCTTCCCCCTCCCCCTTCCCTCCTTCCCCCTCCCTCCTTCCCCCTCCCCCTCCCTCCTCTCCCCCTTCCCCTCCCCTCCTCCCCCTCTCCCTCCCTCCCCCTCCCTCTCCCCCTCCCCTCGCCCTGAGTGGGAGCCGGGACACCGCGCCCCGCATTCGGAGCCGAGGCCCCTGCCGTCGGGGAGAGGGGGGGAAGGCCGCGCGGCCCGCCGTCCGCTCCAGCGCCCTGTCCCCGCGCCAGGTGCAGGCATGTCGGGCTTCGACGACCCCGGCGTGTTCTACAGCGACAGCTTCGGGGGCGACCCCACGGCCGACGAAGGGCAGGGCCCGCAAATCGCAGCTGCAGAGGCGCTTCAAGGAGTTCCTGCGGCAGTACCGCGTGGGCACCGACCGCACCGGCTTCACCTTCAAGTACAGGTGCGGCTGGGCGGCGCGGGGAGCGGGCCGCACCTCCACCGGCTGCTGGAGGCACCGACAGTTGACAGTCGGGCTCCGGGGGTGGGTGGGGGGGGCGCGGGGGAACTGGCGGCAGGGGAAGGAGCCGGTCTGGTTCTACGTGTGTCTGGGAAGAGAAGTGGGGGAGCCGTGCTGGTGGCCGAGAGGGCACATTCAGGGTGCAGTGCACCGCAGCCAGCGTTCCGTCCTCTTCTCTGCACCCTTACCCACCTTCACCTGCCACCTGCCCACTCCAGGGATGAACTCAAGCGGCATTACAACCTGGGGGAGTACTGGATCGAGGTGGAGATGGAGGACCTGGCCAGCTTTGATGAGGACCTGGCCGACTTCTTGTACAAGCAGCCAACCGAGCATTTGCAGCTGGTGAGTGGGACGCTGTCCTGCATCCCCCCGGGCTGCCCTGCGCCAGGCACTGACAGCCTGTTCCCTTCCTCCTCCAGCTGGAGGAAGCTGCCAAGGAGGTGGCCGATGAGGTGACCCGGCCCCGGCCCAGTGGTGAGGAGGTGCTCCAGGACATCCAGGTCATGCTCAAGTCGGACGCCAGCCCGTCCAGCATTCGCAGCCTGAAGGTGGGTTTGCTCCGAGGTTGGGTGGAGGGTGGCAGCGGCTCTGCCTCTCTCCTGCTTCCTCAGGCTGACCTACCTGGGTGCCAGCCGTGTAATCGAATTTAACTCATTGGACAAGTGTTTACTGAGCTGCTCCTGTGGGCAAAGCATTACGTTGGGTCCTGGAGAAACAACAGGGAACTAAAGGACACGCTCCCGTCCTCACCGAGTTTATTACTGCCCCGGGGAGACCGAGGACCTAGTAAACAGCACCCATGACAATTTCAGGTGATCGGGAGTGCAGTGGAGGAAATGAGGGTGACGAGCAAGTGGGAGCTTCTCTGGAAAGGATGGAGAAGGCTTTGGGGAGCTGACATCTGAGTGAGATCTGAGGATGGGAACGAGCAGCACACAGACCGTTGGGAGAGAGCATGGGGTGGGTGGGGGAGGTGTGCACTAGCGCAAAGTCCAGAGGTGAGGAGGGCATGCGATGTGCAGGGCCATGTTGAAAGCCTGCCAGCATGGCTACAGAGGGATGAGGAAGCAGGAGAGGGGCAGAGCCTGTCTGTCATCCAGTCGTTTATCTGTTTAACTCAGCAAATCCTGAGTGTGCCTCACTCCAGGTGCTGGGCTAGACCCTCACTGTGGACAGACAGGGCCTCTGTCCCACGGCGCTTACAGAGAGAAGCAGACGAGCACGGAGATGATGGCAGGTTCTGGGATGTGAGGCATGAAGAGAAGAAATCGGGCAGCATGACAGTGGCTGAGGGAGGCCTTCGAGGAAGTGCTGGGGGCGCGAGTCTGAGCGATGCCACTGTCCGAGGGACACAGCCTGAGGGACGAGCACTCCGGGCTCACAGAGAAGCAGGTGCAAGGGCTGTTTCCAGGAACAGGAAGGAGCCAGTGTAGCCAGAGCCCAGGGAGTGAAGATTGGGGAAAAGGAAAGGAAGAGAGGGGTGGAGAGGCCAGGAGGCCGGGCCTGTCCACTGGAGGAAGGAGCTTGGATTTTGAATCCCAGTAGGAAACCAGTGGAGGGTTACGTGGAAGAACAGGCTGATTGCACTTTTAAAAGGTCCCTCTGGCTGCTGTGTGGAAGGAGAATTTACAGAATAGGCAGGAGTGGGAGCCAGGAGAGCAGTGAGGGAGAAGTGGTCATGGCGTTGGTTCTGTCACAAGGTGGTTGTGAGAATCAGATGAAAGGAAGCACGTGCCTGTGCTTGGTGAACTCTACAGTGGGGTCCACACGTCACCCGTGACCCCTGTTGGGGTCCCCGTGAAGCCTTCCTTGGCTCGCACGACGGCAGGTCGCTCCAGAAGCCAGAGTGTGGACCCTGGAGGCTACGGAACGTGTGGCTTCATCTCTGTTCCCAGCAGCAGGGAGGGTCTCCAGGGCCTGATGGAACCAAACTGGGTTTCACGCGTTTGGCCCCTCAGTGGAAGTGGAGTTAGACTTGCTCTGCGGGGCAGCTGTTTCATCAGAGAGGCCAGGCTCCGCTCCTCCCAGGGTCAGCCTTCCGGTCTCGGACTCACTGGAAAACACAGGAAATGGCCTGCTTTGGGCGATGGGTTTCCTAACAAGGGACGGAGCCCGCTCTCGGAAGATCACTTGTCAGGGATGCCTTAGAGGCCGGGCTAAGGCAACCCCAGTCCTTTCCAACTCTGAGTGCCAGGATTTGTCGATTGTCTTCCAGAAAACATGCTCTGGTGGTTTCAGCAGTTCCAGTGACCCCGGGGCCATGGCAGGCACTCGGGGCTCTGGCCTCAGTTACTAGAGGGGGGCTGGCCTCCTCTCTGTGTTTCTCCCCTCCCTGCAGGCTTTGGGGGAAGGGCACCAGCATGGATCTCTAGCCTGCCTGCCTGTCCCGGAAAAACTAGTGGGAATGGGGGGAAAAGATGAGGGGGAAAAACTTTCATTATTTTTGGCTTTTTATTCTAAAATATTACAAAAAGGTAGGGAATAGTGTAATGAATCTATACCTTCACCTAGATGTAATGGCTGTTAACATTTTGCCTTCTTTGCTTTTCTCTCATCCGCCCCCCCCACCCCCTCAAAGTATTTTGTAAAGTAAGTTACAGACATGGCACTTTATCCCTAAATATTTCAGTTTGCATTAAAAAAAGGCTTGCATGCATAATCTCAGGTGTACCTGGCTCCCTGTAACCCACCATCCTCCCATGGCTCTGTTACAGTCAGACATGATGTCACACCTGGTGAAGATCCCTGGCATCATCATCTCCGCGTCCGGGGTCCGCGCCAAGGCCACCCGCATCTCCATCCAGTGCCGCAGCTGCCGCAACACCCTCACCAACATCGCCATGCACCCCGGCCTGGAGGGCTACGCCCTGCCCAGGAAGTGCAACACGTGAGTGGGCCTTGAGCGGCCTCCGGGACTGTGAGGAGGTGATGTGAGTGGAGATGTGAAGGATGAGGATGCTGCTCCGAGGGGCTGGGGCAGGGGGCGCCCAGTGGGAGAGGCACAGAGCTGCTTGTCACTATGTTATGTAGTTATTTGCCCGGTGTTTTCCAGTCTCCCTTGACTAGAACCTTAGCTCTATAAGGGCAAGGGACTTTTTGTCCACTGCTGTGTCCCCGGCACCTAGAATAGTGCTTGACACATGGTAGGTGTTTTGCTATGATATTGCTACAGTACTTAAGTAATGATTTCATTATATAGGGGTATATAGAGGCCTAGACCTGAGAAAGCTCTCCAGGTGCCCAGACCCTTAGGG
>NW_005871151.1:512569-532548 GCF_000147115.1 Myotis lucifugus | reverse complement strand
ACTGGGAGTGTGACTTGCCTGCCTCCCAGCAAGTTCACTGTAAGAGCCTGGCCCGGAGCAGGTCTCCCCACTCTTAATCTGGTGTGTGGTCCCCCAGAGCTACCTTTTAGGGTCTTTTCCCAGCTTATCCTTAATTTGCTGCCGACCAGGCCTTGTTGCTGACTCCTGGGATGGGCTCTGGGTTCTCAGGGCGGCTCTGGTGACTCTTTCTTCTCTATACAGGGATCAGGCCGGGCGCCCCAGGTGCCCGCTGGACCCGTATTTCATCATGCCCGACAAGTGCAAGTGCGTGGACTTCCAGACTCTGAAGCTGCAGGAGCTGCCTGACGCAGTGCCTCACGGTGAGATGCCCAGGCACATGCAGCTCTACTGCGACAGGTGAGGCAGGCTGCTGGTGGGCACCCATGCGGTCGGGCGTCCCTGGCTGTGTCCCTAAACTGGTGCTGGGTGTGGACCATCCAGCGTGGTGGGCGGGGGAGGCTGGTTAGGGGACACTTGCTCTGTGCCTGGTACTTCCCTCAGTTTCCTGTCATCTTCCCATCACCTGCGGGCATGTCAGCCCCTCTTTTGCTCATTGAGGACATGCCACTGACTCTGGAGGAGCTTTGAGCCTGTGTTCTTCCTGGGAGACTCTCTCAGCCCTCTTAGAACCGGGAGGCTCCAGGAGGCAGAGCTAGATAACCAGCAGCTGGGAGGCCTCATCCCAGCCTGACACCTGCCCCTGCCCCTGCCCCTGCCCCCGCCTCACTGTTAAGATTCTTCCTTGGATTTTGTTGAGCCATTGGAAAGAGGGAGAGGGTGCCGAGCTGGGGCCTAGTCCCCTTACAGTAACGGGCAGAAGGTTTGGAGATGGTGACGAGGGTCCTTAACTGGGGCTTGCACACCCTGGCTGCACAAATGTTCTGTGTATGTGCATTTTTCTGGAGAGCAGACTTGGAGGTTTCATTTGCTTCATTTTTAAAAAAAGATTTTTAATTGATTTTTAGAGGGAGAGGGAGAGAGAAACATCAATGACCAGGAATGGAACCCACACCCTGGGCATGTGCCCTGACCAGGAATCGAACTGGCAACCTTTGGTGCATGGGACAGCACCCACCAACAGCCTCACTGGCCGGGGCTCATTAGCTTTTTCAGGGGCAGTAGGACCTGTAGAAGTCAGACTCTTAAGCAAGTTGCATGAACTTGCTGAGCCTCAGTTTCTTTATCAGTAAAATGGGGATCAATCTTGACAGTCCTTAATCTCTCATCGGACTGCTGTGAGATTTAAACTGGAAAATGCACGTCAGACGCTGAGCACAGTTTCTTACACAGGCTAAGGATTCGTTACATATTAGATTTTGTCCCAGCAGTCTGTGATCCACAAAGCTTAAGTGGGACATAAGAGGAGTCCTAGAACCCTCTGCTGAAACATTAGCAGTGACAGTGACAGTCCTCAGAGGCTGTGACTGTGCCTGTGACCTCACTGGGTCCCACAGCAGTCAGGCAGGTCAGACCAGGTGTTATCTCCCGGGCTCAGAGAGTTGCAGTGACTTCTTTGACCTTCACGTGGCTTCTGAGTGGCAGTGTGCAGATGCACGTCCCAGTGCTTCCTGCATGCCTAAGGCTTCCTGGTTTCAACATCTTATTTTTCAAAAGAGGAATCGAAAGTCCAGAGGAAAAAGGACTTGGCCGAGCTCCTGGAGCCATGAAGGGGCAGAAATGGGAGCAGTCTTGCAGGGAGGCTGGGAGGGCAGGGGGAGGCTTCCCTGAGGTGGCTAAGGGGCACCCTGCGACGAGGCTGACAGCAGAGAGAGTTGGAGGGGGAGGGGCTTTTTATTTTTATTTTATCTTTACTTTTTTTCGGGCTTTTTAAATTATTGTTGAAAGTATTACATATGTCTCCATTTTCCTCCATTGACCTCTCCCCGCCGGCTCCTGCCCCCCAACAGGGGGTAAATGATGAGGGGGAGAGACCCGTTTTCTGGGCCCGTGGGATGGACAGGTCTGGAGCAGCTCAGGTTGTAAGGCCTCTGGTAGAAATGCTAAGGTGGACTGTGTGACAGGGTGGGTAGAGTCAGGACTCTGTCTCCACCCGGCTCTCACCTGCTTTTCCCCTTCCTCCCCATCGACCTCTCAGGTACCTGTGTGACAAGGTCGTCCCTGGGAACAGGGTCACCATCATGGGCATCTACTCCATTAAGAAGTTTGGCCTGACCTCCAGCAAGGGCCGAGACAGGGTGGGCGTGGGCATCCGGAGCTCCTACATCCGTGTCCTGGGCATCCAGGTGGACACAGAGGGCTCTGGTGAGTTGGCTTTGGGGTCCTGCCAACAGGCTGTGCTGTGCCCTGGCCGAGCTCACGTTGTCTTCCTGAATTATTGTTGGGCCTCCTTCCTGTTCTCGCCCCTACACTGTTCCACACAGCGGTCAGGGTAAGTGGTGCTGTCATAACCAAAGACACCACGTCATTCCATGGCTGAGAGCACCCCACCCCTCTGCAAGATGGAAGATTTCCCAGGAGTCCACAGGGGCCTCCACAATCTGACCCCCTGGCTCCTCTGACTCCCCCCACTCTTCCCCTCACTCCCTGGACCCTGGAACTCGCAAGCCCACTCCTGGGGCGGGGGGGTTGGGGGGCTCTGTCTTTTGGCTGACGCTTGCACTGCCCCGACCCTCCCCTCTGAGACGCCCTGAGCAGCACCAAGTGCTCCCTCACACAGCTCTCATGCACCCTCCCTCCTCTTCCTCCTCTCCCCCCACCCAGGCCGCAGCTTTGCTGGGGCCGTGACCCCGCAGGAGGAGGAGGAGTTCCGGCGGCTGGCTGCCCTCCCCAATGTCTACGAGGTCATCTCCAAGAGCATCGCCCCCTCCATCTTCGGGGGCACGGACATGAAGAAGGCCATCGCCTGCCTGCTCTTTGGGGGCTCCCGGAAAAGGTGGGGGTCTGGGCTCCCCGGGTCTGGGGAGGGGACGGTGACTTGGCTCACAGGAGAACAGCTGCCAGATGGTCAGGACATGAATCCTCTTCTCATTTCCCCAGCCTCTCAGCCCTGCCTGCTCTCACAGGCTCCTTGTCAGCTGGCTGGGGACTGATCCATCCTCTCTCCAGAGAGACCCATCCCCAGCCCCGGCCAGGGGTGGGCTGTGGGGGAGCTGGCGGGCACAGTGGGGAGGGCTCCGGGCTTGCAGTCTCTGCCAGGCTGCTTATTTACTGTGTGACCTTGGGCAAGAGACACCACCTCTCAACCCACGCTTCCACGTGGACGACAGGTGAAAGACCCAACACAGGACGCCGCGTGCCCTTTGAAACGATAAAGTAATAGAGATCTAGAAATTAATATGACTAGCAGCTACCACTTACTGAATCTTACTGTCCGCTAGGCCTTTTTCTAAGCGCTTTAATGTGCCTGAAACCCAGCCAGTCTTCATAACCCTGTGAGAAAGCTACGATCACACCCATTTTATAGCTGAGGCAGTTGAAGCATAAAGACCTAAGGGAACTTGCTCACAGGCACATGTAGGGCCAGGAGCCTGCCCACGTGATTCCCAGTCCACTTCCACGCACAGCCCACTGGCAGCTCCCCTGCTTGCCTTCTTCCCAGCTACGAGGATGGTTATCAGAGGCTCACTGTGTGCCCCAGTCCAGCCCCAAGTGTCAATTTCCTTTGACACCCCCCCCCGCCCCCCCGCCCCGGGAGGCAAGTTACCATGGGGCTATGAGCGTGGTCTCAGCCCAGACCCCCTGCCTCCCCACTTGCTCTGAGGCTCGTGATAGGTCAGGGGGCTGACTGCCAGCTGCCATTGTAAACAGCCAGGCCTTGGGGGATTCTTGCCTTGCCCACCTGTGTGTCCTCCCTAGGCTCCCTGATGGACTCACTCGCCGAGGAGACATCAACCTGCTGATGCTGGGGGACCCGGGGACGGCCAAGTCCCAGCTGCTGAAGTTTGTGGAGAAGTGCTCTCCCATTGGGGTGAGTTCTGATGAGCTGCTCTCCTTGGCTGCCCAGCAGGGAGGAAGGCTGCAGGGCAGGGCCACCAGGTCCCCCGGGTCCTCTTGGTGGGCAGGATCGCCCAGAATCTCTTCCTCATTCCCCTTGGTTGTGGGCGGGTAGCACAGGAGGAGAGGGAAGGAAATCAACAGGTGGGTGTAGTTTTGGGGTAGCGGGCAGAGCACCGGATGTGAGGCAGGTTGGGGTTTGGGTTTCAGCCTGGCCAGTCATTGGCTGTGGGCCTTGAGCAAGTCACCTCTGTTCCCTGAGCCTCAGTTTATCCGCCCACTAAATCATAACACTGGTAATAGTCATGGCTAAACTCAAGGGCCAGCCCCTGCTTGAAGTGTCCGACGTCTGTTTACTCTTAAACGTGCACCTCGACTCTGCAGTAGGTATGTGAGCCCGCCCTGTGATGAGGAAACGGTACAGAATAGCTATGTGCCTTGCTAGTGTAGTAAGTGCTAGCACAGGGATTTGAACGCAGGTGCCTGGTAGGCTGGGGCCTCTGCAGTGATGAGCGTGTCGGGATCAGAGTGGGGCAAGGATGCCTGTGTGTTCAGTGGGACGGGTTGTACAGGTGGGAAGGGTGGTCTCTGGGTAGATAGGAAGTGTGTGCGACAAGTGCTCGTGCCAGGGCTGTCCAATAGAAATGTGTGTGAACTGCACATGTGAGCCACGTGTGTGATGCTAGTGTGTGATGCTAGATGTTCTAGTAGCCGTGTTAAAAAGTGGAAAAAGAAAGTCAGGTGAAATTATAATATTTACAATATTTCAACATGTAGCTTAACATAAGAAAATAGTCAGGAGATACTTTACGTTCAGGAGATACTTTACGTTCCCTTCTTAGCACTTAAACTCTTCTCAGTTTGGACTTGCCACCATGCAAAGGCTCAGTGACAGCATGTGGCCTGCAGGTCTGTACAAAGAGGACATGGGACTCGGGTCGGGGAAGCTTTTTCCTGGGAGTCAGAAGTCTGTCCCAGCTTTGAGGCCACTGGGAAGTGGGCCACTCCTCTCCTCTGGGCCTCACTTTACTCCTCTGTGAGGAGCCAGGCCCCTAAGGGCTGGTTCCTGGGGCCATCATGGCGGGGCTCCGCTGAGGCTCGGGGCTGAGGCAGGCTCAGAGTGTAATGGATGTGAACCACCCAGTGGGGCGACCCTCCAGGCCGGATGGGCCGTGATGTCCTCATCCAGCGGGAGGCTCCCTGAGTTCTGTCTGTGCCCTGTGGCCAGCTGTGATGTGTGACCTTGTGTGAGTCACAGCTTTCTGGTCCCCTTGACTTGGGGGGCCAGCATGGAGCTGTGTTGGGCCCTGACACCTCCTTCCTGGCCCTCCCCAGGTGTATACGTCTGGGAAAGGCAGCAGCGCGGCAGGCCTGACAGCCTCGGTGATGAGGGACCCCTCGTCCCGGAACTTCATCATGGAGGGCGGAGCCATGGTCCTGGCTGATGGCGGGGTCGTCTGTATCGATGAGTTTGACAAGGTGAGGCTGACAGGGTGAGGTAGTGGCTGAAAGGTAGGTGGCACCTAGTGGTCTCAAGGCAGGGGGTGTGGCCTTCTATCCCTGGACCTCAGGAGCCACCTCTGACTTGGAGACTTGTATTCAGTCCCCTGCCTGTCACTATAGGGTAACTGGGAAGTAGCTTGACTTCTCCCAGTCTCAGTTTCCACATCTGGAGCGTGGGGAGAGGAGAGCCAAGCCCACTCAGTTGTTACCAGGATGAGAGGTGACCCAGTTCCTGCCGTTGGCCTGGCATGAAGCTGGGACCAGGAGTGGTCGTGCTGTAGCTCTCCTGGCACTGCCCCCACCCTCGCCTGGTCTGATGGACGCTCTCTCCCCTCGCAGATGCGAGAAGATGACCGCGTGGCAATCCACGAGGCCATGGAGCAGCAGACCATCTCTATCGCCAAGGTGGGTGGTCCTCCCTGCAAGCCCATTCAGCTGAGGCCCAGCTTGGTTTGGCCGAGCCCAGGGTGCTCTGAGCACTGTGCCAAGCCCTGCCTGCCCAGGCCTCCGTTGGCGGCAGCAGCAGGCCTAGCATCTTGTGCGCATACGTGTCCGGGGTCCTCATCTCTGATCTGTCATCTGTTCCCCTCACTCAGGCTGGGATCACCACCACCCTCAACTCCCGCTGCTCCGTCCTGGCTGCTGCCAACTCGGTGTTCGGCCGCTGGGATGAGACGAAGGGGGAGGACAACATCGACTTCATGCCTACCATCTTGTCCCGCTTCGACATGATCTTCATCGTCAAGGACGAGCACAACGAGGAGAGGGACATGGTGAGTCAGGGCCGCAGGGTGCACGGGCTCGGCTCCAGCCAGGCCCACGGTCTGGGGGAGGGCGAACAGGGGCTGACAGGAGTCCTGACCATCGCATAGGGCCCGTAGTGGGGAGCCCAGGAGGCGGCAGATGGGGGCGCAGAGAGCACTGAACCAGGGTGCAGAGTTCTGCCTCCCTGTGAGTGATGGGGGTGAATCTCTCCCCCTGGCCCAGACCCTTGCATGTGAAATGGGGAGTTGACATTTGGGTACAAGTGATAGAACCCCACCCAGTTCTGGTTTGTAAATTTCTGAAAGGAACTCGGTGGCTTATGGAATGGACAAGCCCAGAGGTCTGAGGCCCCACTGGTGTCCTCAGCGCTCCTGTCTGCTGCTCTGCTCTCCGTGGGGGGGTCTTGTTCTCTGGCAGCTGCTCCCTCTGGTGGCAGAGGAGGCCCTGGCAGCTCCGGGCTTTTGTCTTAGCAGCTGACAGCCCAGAGGAGGAGGAGGCCTCCCCCTTTCCACTGGTTCTGGTTCTGCAAGCTCCCTCCCTGCCTGCTGGACCGCTGTGGGGACCCAGGCTTAGGAGGGCCTGCCAGCTGACCCAGGGTCCCCTCTGCCCTAGATGCTGGCCAAACACGTCATCACTCTGCACGTGAGTGCGCTGACACAGACCCAGGCGGTGGAGGGGGAGGTGGACCTGACCAAGCTGAAGAAGTTCATCGCCTACTGCCGAGCGTGAGTCCTGGATGCTGGCCTGTGGGCTGAGGCTCCCCAGCTCCCTGGGCGGGAGAGAGCCCTGTCCCCTGAGCCTGCTCCTCATAAAGGACGCCTGAGATGATGCTGTCCTTTGGGGTTCTAGTTCCGTGAATCTGCTCCACTCCTGTCTGACCTTACACAGGTCACTCAGGCTGTCAGCCTCAGTTTGCCTGTCTCCAAAATGAGGGTGTAGGATTAGGTGGTGTCAAGGACACCCCCTCACCTGACATTCAGGGAGGCAGGGCAGTGTGGTCATTGTAGACACAGGCTCTGGCTATTGCCCACCCCCACTGTGTGACCTTGGGCAAGTCACTTGACCTCTGAGCCTTGCTTTCCCTCGGTTGGTGTTCCCTGGGGTTTTGTAAGGATTGCACAAGATGATGAGTAAGTACTCAGCACAGCCCTGCATCACGTAACCACTCAGTAAATGGCACTTGCAACTTTATTGTTATTCTCACAGATTGTCAGTAATAGTAACCATACGTAGGGTACTTGTTCTGTGCCTGGCATTACTCTCAGTATTTATGGACAAGTGAAATTTAGCTCTTCCCTAAAACCTTAGAAACTGGTGTGTTATTGTTCTATTTTATAGATAGGGAAGCTGACAGACAAAGGTTCAATAACTTGTCCAAGGTCACAGGTAGGAGTTGTAGTGGAGCCAGGATTTGAACCCAAGTACCAGGCTCAGAGGCTGTGCTTTTAGCCACTCTGCCAAGGTATTTTATTGTTTGTTTTTAAGTGTATTTTTTATTGATTTCAGAGAGGAAGGGAGAGGGAGAGAGAAACATCAGTGATGAGAGAGAATCATTGATTGGCTGCCTCCTGCACGCCCCCCACTGGGGATTGAGCCTGCAACCCCAGCATGTGCCCTTGACCAGAATCGAACCCGAGACCCTTCAGTCTGCAGGCCGACACTCTATCCACTGAGCCAAACCAGCCAGGGCTGCCAAGGTTCTTGACAGACACCTCAGTTGTGTCTTGTTGGAGCTACAACCTGAGAGGGGAAGAATCTTTGAGTGCCCCTTCCGTGGGAGGGGAAACGCTAACGCTAAAGTCGGGCGGGTCCCTACTCACCACCTCCTCTGGGTGATGGGTGGTGTGGTGCCCAGTGATTTCTGGGTCTTCATCACGGTTCTGAGCTCCTCACAGCCGTGGGGAGCTGGCTCCTTCCATCCAGCCTTGGTCTCCTCATCCTCAGGATGGGGGTTGGATTAGGATCAGTGACTGTCAGTCGACCTGTGTGGTGTGTGGGAGGGAATAGGACCTACCTGATCAGGATCTACCTGATCCCCCTCCCTCCTGGGAGAGTCTGACATGCTCCCTGTCCCTGGACAGCAGTCACTGCCAAGCCTCTTGGGGCGGCGTTGAGCATCACATCCTCAGTTGTGTTGGCTGGTGGGGAAGTTTGGGTCGAAGCCGGCTGTGAGCTCACTGTCCAGTGGGCCCTGTGCTGCGTGGCGGTGCCGTTTTTCTGTTCTGTGGGTGAGGCAACCTTTGCTTCATGACTTGAGCCACATGTCACCCAGCAGTAAGGAGGGCAGTCTTCACCCCCTGCAGATGGGCCTGGCTTCCCTCTGCCTATTTTCTGACAAAGGCACCTGTTTTTCTCTACTGCTGTTGAGCTCAGGCACCTGTCTAGAGCCCAGATTTTACTTAAATCTCTTCTAAAGGATGCACGCAGCCCGTTGAGGGCAAGCACATGATTGTAAGCCAGCTGAGGGCAGGGAGGGTGCCCCACATTTCCTTCTGGCCTCATGGCAGCTGCTCCTTACCCTTCCGCAGGAAGTGTGGCCCCCGGCTGTCAGCGGAGGCCGCGGAGAAGCTGAAGAACCGGTACATCCTCATGCGCAGTGGGGCCCGTCAGCACGAGAGGGACAGCGAGCGCCGCTCTAGCATCCCCATCACTGTGCGGTGAGCCGGCGGACAGGGCTGGGCACGGGCCTCACTGTAGAGCAGGGCATGCCGGGCCATCGGGGCCGGGCCATCGCTAACCACACAGCCCAGGCCCTAGGGAAGGCGGGTCGGAGCGCTTCTTTTGGAGTGTAAACAGCCGTCTCCCTCTCAGTTGGCAACCAACTGAGCCACACTGGTCAGAGCTAAGGACACTTAAATATCCCACAAAGTGTTTGGACTTATGACTCATTGGCCACACCTTACTCACACAGACACCTAGATGCAAGAGAGGCTGGGAAATGTCTTCCAGTTGGGTGTCACGTGGCGGAATAAAAGTTCCATTACTGAGGAGGAGAGGAAGACGGGGCAGGGGGCACCCAGCAGTCTCCCCTGTGGTCTTACCACCTTGGGCAGGTACTGCCCTGATGTCAGGAAGGGCTGGGAGGGAAGATGGGCTCAGGCCCCCCTGGTGTCCCGTTGCCCCCACACAGGCAGCTGGAGGCCATCGTGCGCATCGCCGAGGCCCTCAGCAAGATGAGGCTGCAGCCCTTCGCCACGGAGGCGGACGTGGAGGAGGCCCTGAGGCTCTTCCAGGTGTCCACGCTGGACGCCGCCTTGTCGGGCACCCTGTCAGGTGAGCAGCGGGGCTGCGGGCTCAGGGCTCCGAGGGCTGGGCGGCCTGCTGGAGGCCCCGGTGTGGCTGCTTTCCTGCCTTTGCTTCCTTGCTGTTTCTCCCCCTGGCATTGCCTCCCGATGGGAAGAGCCGCTTCTCTCCAGACCCTTGAGCACAGTCCTTTGAGCCAGTTCGTTAGGAATGGGTGCAGTTGATCATTGGCCAAGAACCGTAGTCAGCACCCCGTGAAGCTCTTTCCCTTGTCTTACAGCTGGCCCCTGGGAGCCAGTGGCCACTTCATCCTTCTCGTCTTAGGAGAAAACTGACACTCAGCTTTCTCACAGTCAGCTCCTGTCTGTCCTCAGAGGCTTCCAGTGGCAGCTGCTCTCGCCAGAATCACAACAAAACCTGTGCTGAGGCCCACAGGGCCCACAGGACCTGCCCCTGGGTACCACTCTGGCCCCTTGCCCCGGGTTTCGAAGCAGCCACACGTGTTCCTACCTCATGCCTTTGTGCCTGCCGTTGCCTCTGCCTGAAGCATCCTTCCCCACACGGTAGCCCCGTCCCCCGACTTCAGGTCCCCAGTCGTCTCCTCAGTCGGGCCCTCACTTCCCTGGCACACTCTGTTCCTCTTCCCGTAATTTTCTCTTCTGGGTCTGGCTCCAGCCATTCTTCCTTGGGCTGGAGGCTCCATCTCCAAGCCTCCCACTGTGGGCCGACTGAGATCCCGGCACCCGCCCCACCCACCGTCTCCCTTCTCGTGCCCACAGGGGTGGAGGGCTTCACCAGCCAGGAGGACCAGGAGATGCTGAGCCGCATCGAGAAGCAGCTCAAGCGCCGCTTTGCCATCGGCTCCCAGGTGTCGGAGCACAGCATCATCCAGGACTTCACCAAGCAGGTGGGCCTTCCCTGGGGCCGGGCGGGGTGGGGAGGGTGCAAGGGTCTCCTCGTGGCTGCCATGGCCCAGTTCCCGCCCACAACACCAGAGTCCTGTTGCCCACAGACAGGCTGTGGGGCAGCTGGTCCTCGTCCCAGACCTGTTCCCATCATTCCTCCCCTTGGGACTGGGCTGATTTTCTGTTTCATTAGGGGAGGAGGACAGTGGCTGGGGTCCTGGTGGAACCACACCCAGCCTTCCCCAGGCCCTTGTCCACTTGCCGCCATTGCCCGGCTTTTGTGGGGAGAGGATGGGCAGAGCCAGGAGGGTGAGCCTCCCAGCTCTCTGGGGACAGTGCTCTTGACCCCATAGAGGAGCTGGCTTTCCAGATGTTACGGAGAACTTGCCACCATCTTTACGTCTCAGGAACAGTGCCAGTTCCTGGTCTCCGCTCCCCTCTCGTTCTGACCCTCAGAGCAGTTCTCTGCAGGGGGTAGTACGACGTCCGTTCTGTAGGTGAGCACACCGAGGCTTAGAGAGGTTTGCAGATGTGAAGAGCTTGGGTTCTAGAGTCAGACGGACGTGATTTAAGTCCCAGCCCTACCACTTACTTGCTGTGTGACTGAGCTCTGTGCCTCAGTTTCCTCCCCTGTAAGGAGGGGGTGGTTGTATACCAGCTGCATAGCGTTGTTGTGGCGATGGAACGAGTTGTTTGTGAAGACTGAACAGCCCGTGGTGCGTGCTAGGCGCTCAGGAAGTGTGAGTCCTGTGATCAGAGGGGGTGTGATGGACAGTTCCCTGTGAGCAGGGGGACATGTGGGCTCTGTGGGGGGCTCTGCAGGGCCCAGGGGGCAGGTGGGTGGGTGCCCCCCTCGGGAAGCAGACTTCTGCATCCGGCCTTGTGTCCGCAGAAATACCCAGAGCACGCCATCCACAAGGTCCTGCAGCTCATGCTGCGGCGCGGCGAGATCCAGCACCGCATGCAGCGCAAGGTCCTCTACCGCCTCAAGTGAGCCCGCGCCGCCGCCGCCTGCGCGCCCACAGCAGGAATGTCGCCCCCGCCTTTGCCTCCCCATCACTGTCTTCCTGAACTTCCCTCGAGCTCTCCTCTGTGCCCGGGGGTGGGGGGCCCGCCTGCCCCGAGGAAGGAGCGCCTGTTCTGCTGGTTGCCTCTGGCGTCAGCCCAGACCGGTCCCGGAAGTGTGCTTTTGGGGTTCATTGACATAATAAAGGCGTGTGTTTGGATACGTGGAGGCTTCTGCTGGGTGTCTGACCCACTCTCCCACTTAGGCCCTCACTTTTGGGTTCTGGTTCTTCAGCTGCTTTTGGGGATGAAAAGCTGGTGTCTTGCTGGCCCTGGTGACAGTTCAGCAGGACCCAGTGTGTGTGGTGGTCTTTGTAAGGGGGTGAGCTTGACCAGCCTCCGCTGGTCCCCAGCAGCTGTGTGGTTGGGCAGGAGATACGTTTTTTTAAAATTTTGTTTTATTGCTTAAAAGAATACAAAGAGTAGTAGATATGTCTCCTCTTTTTTCCCCCCCTTGACCTTCCCCCGGCCTCCCCTACCCCCCAGTGTCTTGTGTCCATTGGTTATGCTTATATGCATGCATATAAGTCCTTTGGTTGATCTCTTACCACCACCCCCAACCCTCCCCAGCCTTCCTGCTGTAGTTTGACAGTCTGTTTGATGCTGCTCTGCTTCTGTATCTATTTTTGTTCATCAGTTTATAATGGTCTTTATTATCCATGAATGAGTGAGATCATGTGGTATTTTTCTTTCATTGATTGGCTTATTTCACTTAGCATAATGCTCTCCAGTTCCATCCATGCTGTTGCAAATGGTAAGAATTCCTTTTTTTACAGCAGCATAGTATTCCATTGTGTAGATGTACCACAATTTTCTAATCCATTCATCTGTTGATGGGCACTTAGGCTGTTTCCAAATCTTAGCTATGGTAAATTGTGCTGCTATGAACATAGGGATGCATATATCCTTTCTGATAGGAGATATGGTTTTGCAGTTAGACTGGCTGGATTCACACAGTCTTTCTGTGTCTCAGTTTACTAGTCTGTAATAGAGATGGCACTGGTTGTGTTAGGATAAATGAGCCACTAATGGTGAAGTGCCTAGGATGGTGAACCTGGCTGTGAGGTGAGGCTGATTTAGTATTCAGGGCTGTGGATATCTACCGGGCCATACAGCAAAGTCGGTAAGGCAGAGATGCGGGAAGTCTAGATGGGTCTCTCCTAGGAACCGCCCACGCGCTGTGTGGCCTTGGGGAAAGCACTTGACCTCTCTGAGTGTATGATCAATAAACTGGAGGTCGTAGGGTTCATCACCCCACGCTGTGAGGTTTGAATGGTAGAAAGCACTCGTACAGCAGTACGGGAGAAATGAACAGTGCCATTATTGTGCTCATTGATTTGCCTCATGTTGAAATACCAATTTGAGTATAATTTTGTTTTAAAAAGCTAGAATTCACAAAATTAAAGAAAAATCAATGAAGTAAAATATTTTATATTTAAATACATTTAGTAATATAAAGCTTCAAGCAAAATAGGAATTTAGAAGTATATTTAAACATTTTATTCTAATAAAATTATTAGCACATAAAATGTTTAAAAATAACCAGTAAGTAAAAATGAAGACAGTCATGAAGAAGTGAAAAGTCAGGGTTTTGATCTTTCTAAAACCACAAACAGGAAAACTTGGGGTCATTGTTGAATCAAAAGTATCTTTGAGCAGCAATTTCCAGCTGCTGAAAGCTCTCTGGCTACACTTTTCAGGGAAATGGAGAGATGAGAGCAGCTAGGTCCATTTCCTCTGACTCACTTGTGTTCAAAGCCCATTTCTTTGATAACGCTGTTGAAAATGTTCTCTTGTTTGGATGGTGAGCATTTCCGGTTCCTGTTTTCCTTTCATCTTGCTCAGGTGGAGACTCGGGCGAGGGCCGCGTCTTTTGCAGACCTGGTCCTCTGTTCCTTGTTTGGCGCGTGAGCTCTTACCCTGCAGTAGCGGGTTGCATTTCTTGGAGATGAAGAGGGGTCTTTCTCCAGGGAGCCCGCTCACCTGGGTCTCAGCCAGTGATGGCTGTCGCCCCGTCATCCCACATTTGTAGAGTGGGATGCACTTAATCCCCCAGTGTCATGGGTGCTGGCACTGTGGTCACCTCCATTTTACAGGGGGAAGCTGAAGCTCAGAGAGGCACGTGTCAGCGAGTGATGGCAGGGGCAGGATTCAGGGTGACAGTCCTGGTCCGGAGAAGGTGCGGCTCGGGGAAGACTGCCCTGGCACAGTCACTGTGCCCCAGGGTAGGTGGCACTACTGGCAGGCACATTGTGGAGGGACCAACGGAGGAGCCACTGGCTTGGCTGGGGCTGGTGGGGCGGGGCATGGGGCTCATAGGAGGGGCAGGCGTGCACCGAGACCAGTATTCTAAAGAGATCAGCTTATGAAAGAAGGCATTTGTATATTTTTGGATGCTGTAACAATTTTTCACATAGATATTTAAACATGAATATGTCAGTTTTATATTTATTTGACAATCAATGATGTAATGGAAACTTCAAGTCTAGATGAGCAAAAGCAGATGTTTGTTTTAAAACATGGTCTGGCCAAAGTACATTACAGTGATTTCTGACACAACTTTTGGTAACATATACATAAAAAAACAAGCATTTCTCACTTAAAATATGAGACAATAAAGCATAAAGGTTAAGAGTATGGACTGAGAGCCAGATGGCCTGGATTCAAATCCCAGCTTTGGCACTTTCTTGGGCCCTTAGGCCCTTACTACATCTGTCAGCTTTAATTTCCTCATGTGTACAATGGGGATCATACCGTTTAAGGATGTGAGGATGACATGGGTCATGTTCCTAAAGCACACAGGGCTGCCTGGCACAACAGTAATTGTTCAAGTGTGTGCTAACATTAAAGTTGCAAGTAACGAACATTTCAAAACGGGCTCAAAATCCAGGGCACATGTGCCCAGCCAGCATTGCTCAGTGGTTGAGCGTCAACCTATGAACCTGGAGGTCAGGGTTCAATTCCTGGTCAGGGCACATGCCCCATTAGCGAGCTCTGATCCCCAGTGCAGGGCATGCAGGAGGCAGCCAATCAATGATTCTCTCTCATCATTGATATTTCTCTCTCTCCCTCTCTCTTCCTCTCTGAAACAAATAAAATTATAATTTAAAAAATCCAGAGCATGTGTTACTATTTGAGTCAAAAAACAGGGCCCATGGGTGCTTTTTATGCATGTGGTTCAAGGGTGACCACTACTCTAAGGTGGGCCTCCATTTCCCCTGTATTTACGGTGCCCAGCTCTGGTTTACCAGGGCTTGAGGTTCCTGGGATTTTCTGTCAACATTGCAAAAGCCCTACCCACTTTACAGATAAGGAAACAGGTTCAGAGAGGACGATAGCCACAGCTAATAAGCATGGAGCCTGGAAGTCTCTGGAATGACGGCCAGCACTGAACAGGAAGGTACAATTACTGAGCCTTATAGAGTGAGGGGTGAGGCCAGGGCTGAGTCCTAATGCCACCACTTCTGGCTGTGTACCCCGAGTGCAGTTTTTTAAATTTTTACCTCCTGGGTCTCCATTTCCCTAGATTTTAAGAGGATAATGATAGTGCAGACGGTGAGGTTTGGGAGAATGAAGTGAAGCATTTTAGTGTGGGCAGTGGGTGCCTGTGCTTACTAAGGCGTCGTCAAGAGCTGCTGACACTAAATGCTGCCTATTGGGGGCCCCAAAGCAACCAGGTGGCCCTTTACCTGGTCCGGACCCATGTTTTTTAAACCCCAAGATACCAGATTTTTATGGGCCCAGCACGCTTCCGCTGCGCTACTCTGCTGATACCAGATTTTTAAAATAAAAGTGGGCCCTCCTCTTCTCCCAGAAGCTTGAGGACAGTGTCCATGAGGGGGCGCCAGAGCACCAGGCACAGCAGCAACCATCCTCCCACCTCCCTTTCTGCCTGGCCATTCTCTGGCTCTCACTGGCTTCCCGGGGACCCCCTGGCCCTGCCTTGGGAACCTAGAAGCTGGCTGAGACCCAGCAGCCCAGACTCAGCCTGAAGAATCCGCCAGGCTCGGCATTCACCACTGACTGTTTAGACAAAACTTCTGCCAGGTGCAGACCCTGGGGGGACGCCCGACGTACTTTTAAAAAAAGTTTTTGCTTAGACTGAACAAACAAAAGTAAGAATCAGTCCCCCTTGGCCAAAGCTGTCTCCCAAAGGCCCACTTTGTAACCACAGTTACAGTTTCTTGGGTCTCTTCCTAGATGTAGACACATCAAATGTTAGAGATAGACCAGGTCTGGGTGACCTGGTCCCCCGGACCCAGCTGCTTCTCGCCCCCGCCCCTCAGTCTCCTGCTGGTAACACGGTCACAGCCAGGAGATGAGTTTGAGGATCTCCTGGCTCCCAGAGCCCCCAGCTTCAAGCCCACCCATCCCTTTAGAGGGGCTGGTGGCACGTAAGAGGGGATCCCCTCTAGCATAGGGAGGCTGGGCCTCTGTTCCCTCCGCCCCTCCTCCTCCAGGGTCCTCATCCCAGAAAGGTCCACCCTGCTAGTGGAACCCACATTCACTTTTTCCCTGTGGAGGAAAGAGCAGAAGACTCCCTTTCCCTGGGGTTGCCCTGTAAGATGGGGCTCCCGTGGTGGGTCCCCCCAACAGAACCCTGCCAGGTCTCCCCTCTCTCCAGCTGGGAGGGCAGAGGCCCCTGCACCCAGCCTTACTTAGCGTGGACATCTCTCCCTGAAGCCTTCCCTGCTCTCCGGGCTCAGGTCAGGGGCCCCTCCGAGCGCCCCCTCTCTGTCGGAACTCGTCTCGTTGGATTTAGTTTTCTTGTTTCTCTATTTCCGTCAGAGGGTGCGCTCTGGGAGGACGGGCTCTGCTGAATTGTATTTCTTCCCAGCGCTCAGCACAGAACGGACACTCCATGGTGAATCAGTTACCCAATGCTTTCCACCAGAGTCCACACTTCCCCCTTCTCCCAGGCCCACTAACGATTACACACCCCTGCCTCTGGGGTTAGCCACGGGCCAGGCTCTGCCCAGCGAAACAGGAGCCGAAGTAACAAGTGGGAACCTTTCAGGAGTAGGACATGGTCCTTCCAGCTCCCTTCCTCCTGAGCAGGGACTGGCACGTCCCAGTGGGGTCCTCGGTGAGGACAGCAGGAGCACATGTTGCACGAGTGAGAAGTAAGCCTGTGGTGGCCCAGTCGTGTGGTGTATTTGGGGCAGTTGTTCCTGGATGCACAAACATGTAATATCATAAAAAAAAAAAAAAAAAATCCCACCCGGCCGGTGTGGCTCAGTGGTTGAGCGTCAACCTATGAACCAGGAGGTCGCAGTTCGATTCCCAGTCAGGGCACATTCCCAGGTTGCAGGCTCGATCCCCACTGTGGAGCATGCGGGAGGCAGCTATCGATGATTCTCTCTCATCATTGATGTTTCTGTCTCTCTTCCTCTCCCTTTCTATCTGAAATAAATAAATTAAAAAAAATCCCTTTTAGCTTAGATGAGCTAGAATAGATGCTGTTGTCTGTCACTGAGGTCTGACCTATATGCACACCTTCTCCCGAGTATATAGAACAAAGTCATTGGAAGTCCCTGCTCAGCAACCTTCCCATCCCCAGGAGAGAGCAAGAGCTTCTTCTCATAGTATCAGCTACCATTCCCAGGGGAGCTTTCTGATGGGCTCTGCTGGGTCAGTCCTTCTGTCCTGGGCCAATCACAGTTGCCAGAGAGATGGGGGGACAGTGACTAATTGGTCAGACCTGGGTCATTTCCTCCCACTGTGGTCTGGGTCAGGGCCTGTTGCTAGAAGAGAGGATGAGAAAGCTTGGAGCAGAGATAAAGCATTAGCTGCCAACCTGTCTGCCGCTTCCCGCCACAGGGCGGCACTGTTAACCAGTCCCACGGAGACTTGGCTGTAATTAGGCCGCGAGGGCGGGAGATTATCACGAGTCCCAGGGTCCGATCATGGGCGATCAAGCCTGTTCCCCAACCCTACCACCATGGAGGGACGCAGAACGATCCCCACGCGCACTCCTAACATGCTTCCGGTGGGGACGGCAAACGGCTCAGAAGGAATGGGTCGCCTGGGCGGCTGGGATCAGGCAGGGAGGGGGGATTTGGTCCAGACCTTCCAATCCCCATCATTGCTCTGCCCGGACTCTGGGCTGTGTGGGGCTCTGGCCAGGGTCTCCGCCTCAGCCCAGGACTCATCTGCGGGGTAACGAAGACAATGGTGACTTCAGCGGGATAGCGTGTGTAAAGTGTCTGTCCTGGGGCCTGGCCATAGCAGGCTCCTCCTGGTGACCGTGACCAGGAGAGTAACAGCAGTACTTAATTCCACTTCTGCAGAGCAACTTTCGTGTTGCCATGGTGACTAGACTCCCTGTGACTAGGCTTATTTTAGAACTTGGTCCACATAGAAGCGGCTTTGTCCTCAGGCCCACCTGCTGCAGCCTTTGTCCTGTGGGCCTGTCCCCTGGTGCCAGGCCAGGTGGGGCAAGCAGAAGGGTACAGGGAGCTCCACTGGGCCTCCACCTCAACCCTCCCCACCCCTCCGCCTGCCCCCTAAATCTGGCCCGACCGGAGGCTAGGCCTGGGTTCTACTCCTGCCTCCACCACAGGCCTGCCCCAGCCTCTCCAGCCTCTGTCTCTCGGAGGGTGAACAGGAGATGATGTGTTTTGCTGGGTTTCCAACCTGGAAAGCACCCATCATTTCTATGCAGTTGTGACCATGTCGATGCGGCCTGGGGTCCTAGCCCTTCCCCTGACATCGTTTCATAATGTTTAGGTTTTCAAATCTGTGATAAAGGATGTGAGTGAGGAACCATGAGAAACGGGCCTTGGCTTGGAGGCAGAGCCCGGGCAAGATAAACAGGCCCTCGGGCTGGAGAAGCACGCAGAGGGCCCCTTGGGACTCATGCCGGAGACGGCCGTGACCAGCCATGTGACATCTCTGGACCTCAGCTCCTCCATCTGTGAAATGGGAACACTGAGCCAGCTGATCCTTGAAGCCCCTAGAGCAGCCGTGGGCAAACTACGGCCCGCGGGCCGGATCCGGCCCATTTGAAATGAATAAAACTAAAAAAAAAAAAAAAAAGACCGTACCCTTTTATGTAATGTTGTTTACTTTGAATTTATATTAGTTCACACAAACACTCCATCCATGCTTTTGTTCCGGCCCTCCGGTCCAGTTTAAGAACCCATTGTGGCCCTCGAGTCAAAAAGTTTGCCCACCCCTGGGCTGGGGTGTTCTGGGGATAGTCAGGAAATGCCATAGTGATAATGACAATAATGATAGTGGTCATCGCCTTTTTCATCATCATCAGAATGAGGCAGACACAGCGAACTTGCCCACCATGCCCATCCTCTCTCCTCCTTCCAAAACAACCAAGTATGTGCGGTACAGCCCAGTGAACCACACCTCCCCCCCACCCCAGACTCCTTTGCAGCTAGGGTGACCATGTGACCCACTCTGGCCAATGCGATTCGGGTGGAAGTCAGCTGAGAGGGCCCTGAGAAAGCTGTTGTGTTCCCGTTTGGTCCCCGACTCTTGGCTTTGTGTTTCTCTGTACTCGCTCCTGCCCTCCAGCCTGCTGAGGGAGCCGAGCAGGAGAGAGCCGGGGTGTTGGAAAGCAGGCGCTGGGCTGTCAGGGAAAGGACGACGGTGCGTCTGGTTTACCTCTGTCTCCCTCACCTCGCCAGGGCCTGGCATGAACGGGCATGGACCTAGATACTTACTGAACCCGTGAACGTGTCTGTGTCCACTCAGCAGACGTCTCTGCAGTGGCTTCTGTGTGCTGGGCTCTGTCCTGGGCACTGGCATAAAACCCAGGCCCCTGGGGGTCTGATGGACAGGGCGGCGTGTCCTCCTCTGTGGGCAGATCTGGGCTCACAGAGAGCAGTGTCTGAGCGGAGGGAACAAGCCCAGGAGGGGGAATGTCAGGCGGAGTGAAATACGCTGCAGGAAAATAAACCAGGGAGATGGGCAGAGAGTGGTGGAAGGAGTGTTGATTTCTATTAGTTATCACTTAAAAAACTTTTATGATGGAAAAATACCCAACATTGGGAAAGGTAGAACGGAGCAAAGATCCTGGGTACCCACTCGCAGCATGGCGCCCGCCCCTGCCCCTAACCCTGGTTATTGGAAGCCAAGATTCAGGTAAGATGTGCAGTGGAGGCCTCTCTGAGGAGGGGTGTTTGTGCCCTAGTCCTGGCAGGAGTGTGAGGGGCATCTGGGGAGGATGTTCTGGGTGGAGGGGGAGCAGGGCCACATTCCTGGGAGGACGAGGCCTGGCGGGTGTGAGGGAGAGGAGGGCGGGTGGCAGGACACGCCTTGAGGGCCTGAGCCAGGGGCTGCCTGGAGCGGGGAGGGAGGACAGGGGCTCAGGGAGAGACCCCATGGGGCCAGAGGAGCCCGGATACGGGTCGCAGACCTGGTCACCGTGAGCCTTGGATTGTGGTTTCTCTCTGGAAGGAAGGACACAACTGCCCACCTCCCGGGCCACCTTCTTCCTCCTCTTCCGCCACCATAGTCACTCCCGGTTCTAAGGGGCTCTGGTCTGTCTGTGCCGCCCGGACATGT
>NW_005871151.1:509127-512067 GCF_000147115.1 Myotis lucifugus | reverse complement strand
GGTGGGGGCTGGGAGGGAGCGTGTGATCTGGGGGAGCTGCCACACCTCAGGCAGCTCTGCTTTTCTGTGGGGTGGAATGGGGATGATGGAATACGCCTCCTAGGACTATTGTGAGAATTAAGTGAGGGCTTTGGGAAGGAGCGCAGCCCACGGTTGAATTCTGGATCAACTTGCCTCTTTTCTGTGTGACCTGGTCCCACCTCTCTGAGCCTCAGTTTCCAAATCGGCAACATCGGGGTGGGGTGGGGGGAAGAACACCGTCTGGTGGGTTGTTGGGTAAAACGGGACAGTGCCCAGGAAGCCTGGCAGGGAGCCCCCCTGGCATGTCACAGGCCTCTCCTTCCCCGCCCCTCCCTCACTTCCGCTGGGACCTCAGGGGCCTGGGGAGGAAGGGCTCTGTGTCTCTCTCCAAGTGGGTGGGGACTCCCCCAGCCTTGCCCTGTCTTGGCCTGGTCCCAGCATGGCCTCCCCCCTCGGGCTCAGCCCCTCCTACCACTGGAGAACCAACGGGAGCTGGAGCCGCTGCCCTCCCTCCCGCTCCCCAGGGGGAGACCCGTATCCACGCCTTGTTATGGGCCTCGGGCTGCTTCTGCTCCAGGGCTCCAGAGCAGGTTCTGGTCCGTGTTCCATTTATAAATGAGGAGAGAGCCCTAGCTGGTTTGGCTCAGTGGATAGAGTGTTGGCCTGGGGACTGAAGGGCCCTGGGTTCGATTCTGGTCAAGGGCATGTACCTCGGTTGCAGGCTCGATCCTCAGCCCTGGTCAAGGCACATGTGGGAGGCAACCAGTCGATGTTTCTCTCTCTGTGTGTCTCCCTTTTCCTTCCATTCTCTCTAAAAATCAATGGAAAAATATCCTCGGGTGAGGATTACAACAACAAAACAAACAAAATATAAATGAGGAGAGTCAGGAGCCTAAATGAAAACCCAGGTCTGTCTGACCCCGAAGCCAGAGCCCTTTCTGTTCCTGCTTTGCCAGGTGGGCTGTACCCGCTGGAGGGCTCCGCCCACTCACCCGCTGGAAACAAAAGAGCCAGAGAACAGAACAGATGTTGGAGAGTTCAGTGAACGAATGAATGACTTACAGGCAAGTGAGGGAGGGAATGAGTGAGTGAGTTTGTGGAGGCCCTTCATCCACCCTTCCCCCCATGTTCCACCCCAGTGTCGTCCCCTCACCCACCTTTGCCATGGACCCCTCCTCTGCCACAATAGAGGGCTCCCCACCCTCACCTGCAGCCCACCTGCCTCCTCGGGGTGCTGTAAGAGGGTTGCCTTGGCAACCATAAGTTTCCAATTGAAGCAAAAAGTTCCTACTGCGGTTTGCAATAGAGAGTGACAGGGGTGGCAGCAGCGGAGAAGGTTGCCACAGCAACGGGAATATTTAAGTCAAACTTCGTGGTCTCTGTGTGGGGAGATTAGCCTTAGCAAGTCAAATAGACTGGGGGCCCTTTGCTGGATGGGGCAGCCAACTGCGTACTCTGGGGAGGGAGGCAGCTGGGCCTACTGCGTGCTGTGGGGAGGGAAGCAGCTGGCCTACTGCGTGCTGTGGGGAGGGAAGCAGCTGGCCTACTGTGTGCTGTGGGAGGGAGGCAGCTGGGCCTACTGCGTGCTGTGGGGAGGGAGGCAGCTGGGCCTACTGGGCGCTGTGGGGAGGGAGGCAGCTGGGCCTACTGCGTGCTGTGGGGAGGGAAGCAGCTGGCCTACTGCGTGCTGTGGGAGGGAGGCAGCCGGGCCTACTGGGCGCTGTGGGAGGGAGGCAGCCGCCGGCCCCAGGGGCTCATTGTTTCAGAGGGCGATGGATCTGGCTTGGCGCAGGGCTTGGGGATGGCTCCGTGACCTCGTTCATGTCCATGTTGGGCAGCACTTTTAGTCACCCTCTTTGCTAACTAGCCTGTCCTTTGTCGCTGCAGATGCAGCCCAGAGCTCTCAGACCGATGCCAGTGCTCCCTGGGCCTGCTTGGCCGGCAGCAATTGCCGAGTAGGTTAAACCACGAGCTCCCCCTCTAGGGAGGAGAGAGAAACTGAGGCCAGCGGGTGTAAGGAGAGAGGCTGTGTTGGGGCCTAGACAAGGCCACTTGCAGGGAATCAGGCCCTTTGGCTTCCCGGGGACCTGCTCTCAGCATCTGGTCTTGTAAGGCAAGTGGGGTGGGGCTGTACCCACCGGGTCCCACCCGCCCTGTGTGGGCAGTGTCCACCCCTGGCTGCTGCCCTCTGTCCTCCCTGCCTGCTCCAATCCTGTCCCCTAGTCGGCACATCTCACCTGCCGCTGTCCCCCATGGTCCCTGGAGACCACCCTCCCCTCCACCTCCCGCAGTGGCCCGGATCCCGCTACCCTTCTTCGTGCCGTCTTGATGGTGTCACACTCTGCATTACTGTCCATCTCCATGTGATAGACCCTCTGTCTCTCTTATCTACCACTTTCTGCCCAGGGCCTGTGCCAGTGCCTGGCCCCAGAGGTGCCCGGTGAAAATGTGTAGGAGGCATGGGTGGTACCTGCCTTGGCTGCCTCGGTGGTGCCGGGAGACCTAGAATCACACTTGCGCCCGGCCTGTGTGGCTCTTGTTGAGCGTTGACCTGTGAACCCCGGAGGTCACAGTTCGATCCTGGTCAGGGCACATGCCCGGGTTGCAGGCTTGATCCCCAGTGTGAGGGGTGCAGGAGGCAGCTGATCAATGATTCTCTCTCATCATTGATGTTTCTCTCTCTCTCTCCCTTTCCCTTCCTCTCTGAAATCAATAATATATATATATTTAAAAAAAGAAAAGAAAGTTATCTCATAAAATAAAAAAAAAGAATCACACTTGCCCGGGGTCAGGGGAGGTGCCACTCGGAAACGCCTGGCACCGGGCAGGACTTCCGTGCCCACAACCCATCGCTCTTAACTTTCCGAATTGTATGAAGTGAAGGGGCCTCTCAGCGCGTGGTTAGCCTGCGTGTGTTTG
>NW_005871151.1:500264-508464 GCF_000147115.1 Myotis lucifugus | reverse complement strand
GGAGAGTCGGGTCCTCTGGAGCGGGCAGAGCCACAGAGAGACAGACATTCAGGATGGGGTGTCTGGGGGGCCCGGTGGAAGGAAAGGCTGGGACAGTCCCCACACTGTTGCTCCCTCCTCTCTCCCCTGCGATGTTCTCTCCTCCTCAGCCCTGCTCTGCGAGGCTGCAGGAAGGATGGAAGGTCGGGGGCCCTGAGGTCGGTCTGGCCCGGGCTCCAGCTATGTGACATCCCTCTCTGGGCCTCACTTTCCTCTTCTGTGAAATGGGAGAGCAGTACCTCCCTCCCCAGGACTCTGGTGCACACATGAGGTGGGGGCGGAGAATGGCCGAGAGTGGTGCTCGGAGAGTGCCTTCTCTTTTCACCCCTGCACCCCCTCCTCCCTCTCTCTACTCCACCCGGCAAGCTGGGACGTTCTCCAGGGCCTCACCTCACGCCAGGACCGGGCCTCCTAGAGCCCTCGATGGGTAAATATTTACACCTTGAGGGTGTCCTGGGGAATGTCATCACCCTCTGTTAAACAAACAGATGTCACTGAAGAAAAAAGGGTCCCCCGAGCATCCCCCCCGCCCCGCCTTGGCCTAGAGCAGGGAGCAGCAGGAGCTTTGGGCACCGGGTAAGGCCGCACAATCCACAAGGTCCTTTGCCACCCACCTCGTCCTCGTAGGACCTTAAAGCGCTCATGGTGTCATGGCTCTCCCTGAGCTCAGAGAAGCTGAGCCACTTGGCCGGGGTAGCACAGCTAGTCATGATAGAGACATAACTTGAACTCAGGTCTGTTGATCACACTCGACCTTGACTCTTCTTTCTTTGAAACCCGGTTGGGGCATGGGACACAGAGAGGCTGGATGGAGAGCCGCCTCCTGCAGGACAGCGAGCCGAGGCACCGTGCACAATTCACGAGCAGGTGCTGGGTGCCTAAGGAGACACCGTCAGGGCTCTGGGCAGCCTGCCCACCCTCTCATGTTCCGGGTTTGGGGGTGGCCACCCTCTCCTGAGGGCAGCTCATGCCAGGGGTTCAGATGGGGAAGAGGAGGACAGTGCTGGGGCAATGCCAGCAGATCTGGGAGCAGGGGCTTGGGGTGCCTCTTGAACCAGGACTCTGGTTTATTAAGTTATCCAGTGGCCACCCCAGGCACTCTGCTGAGGTGGCCGGGGGCCAGGGGAGGCCCTAGGAGCTCTTACTCTAAGCCAGTGGTTCTCAACCTTCCTAATGCTGAGACCCTTTAATACAGTTCCTCATGTTGTGGTGACCCCCAATTTCATTGTTACAAATTGAACATAAAGCATAGTGATTAATCACAAGAACAATATGTAATTATATATGTGCTTTCCGATGGTCTTAGGCGACCCCTGTGAAAGGGTCATTTGACCCCCAAAGGGGTCTCGACCCACAGGTTGAGAACCACTGCTCTAAGCAAAGTGTGTCACCTTGCTGTTTCTTTGTGACCCAAATCCTACTGTAGATGCTCCGAGATGCTGAAGCTGGGACCAACACTTACCTGAAAGGGAGATCTGACACTCCTTTTGGAGCAGGGAAAACTGGAGTCAAGTGGAACTCTGGTTATGCCCTTGTTTTGTTCTGTGACCTGGGGGGCAGCAAGCACTTCCCTTCTCCAAGCCTCAGTTTTCTCATCTGTACAATGGGGTGATGATACTGTAGTTCAAAGTGACTGTTCCGCATGGTCCAGTCCTGCCTTGGGACACAGCAAAGAATCACAGTCTAACAACCAGGAGTGATGAAAGGAACTTCAATTCTTTAAGTTCTAGGAAACTCCAAAGTGGACAGGAAGATTGGGGTCACGGAGAAATGGATTCCTAATTCATGGCAAAATTTAGAAGTTTGCAAATACTTTTCTCAGTTCCCGCCACTGAAGCTGTCATTCTTCTCTCCCCCATTCTTATCCTTTCACCACCCCAATTCCCCAGACAGCCCAGACTGGCTCTCACGTCTTCCCACTCTTCCCAGTCCCTCTTCTTGGAATTTAACATGTGGGTCCAAGCACGTCCCTCCTTTAGGATTCTTCCCCTGAGCCCAGTGCCATGGCTCTGCACACAGGGGAAGGCGGGGGAGCTGACAACCCTTGGGGAATGGGTGGGGGGGGGGCACGCGAGGAGGGGAAGAGGGTCCCACGGTCCCACGGACTTACTTGTTAACAGGGCACAATGCCGAGAGCTAACATTAGGGCCTGCGTGCCAGGCACCATGCGAATCTAGCTCACATGACCCCATGAGGCCAGGCCTGTGACGGTCCCCACTGCACAGCTGAGCAATTGCCCGGGAAGTTCTCTTGCCCAAGGCCTTACAACTGGTAGGTTAGTAGGACTAAGGTCAAGTGCAGGCTGTCTGTTAAAGAGCCCACATCCTGCTGTCACTCTGGTCGCCATCACTTCCTTGGGGACAGGATCATGGAACCCACAGGCCCATGGAGGCCCGTTCGGAGGCTTGGGTGGGGCTTGGCATGTGGTGCTAATTGAACTTGACTCATGACAGACTAATCAGTTGGCTGGGTGAGGGGCTTTATGAACCACGGTGGGGTTTTTGTGTGTATGTGTGTGTGTGATATCTTTGAAAAGCCAGATTTTCTTATGCAAAGTGGAGGGCAGCCATAGGCAAGGTGTGGGCTCTGGTCTGATGGGACAAGCCTGGGAACCTAGGTCTCCATCAGCAAGGGGTTCTCGTAGATGCTGAGCCCAGCCACGACCCCCCTAACCTGCAGAAGTCGAGCGCAGACAGGAGGCCCTCCCTGGCTTTGAGAGCAGCCAGTGGAGTCTCGTGAGGAGACCTGGCAAGGCCTCCTTCCCACTATCTGATTTAGACAAGTTCTTTGATATTTCTGAGCATGAAATTGGTCTTTTGGATGCTAATGCTACCTTGTAAAGTTGTTGCAAAGCTAAGAGCTCGTGATATAAAATGTCTGGAAGCAGCCTAGCACATGGGAGCAGGGGAGTGACCCCGGGTTTTTCGGCATGGGCGCTGCTGACCTTGGGGCTGGATAGTTCTTCGCTATGGGCCGTCTGTGCGCTGTAGGGGTTCAGCAGCATCCCTGGCCAGTACCTACTCGGTACCAGTGTGACAAACAAAAATGTCTTCAGATATTGACAGATGTCCCTTGGAGACAAAAATCAACCCAAAATCAACCCAGAGCCTTACACCTTCCTCATCCTCCTGACAGCCATGGGAATAATCATAGCTATTGTTATCTATTTATATAAAAGCATAATATGCAAATAGACCAGACAGCGGAATGACCGGTTGCTATGATGTGCACGGACCACCAGGGGGCAGACGCTCAACGTAGGAGCTGCCCTCAGCCTGCAAGCCCCAATCACCCGATCAGGGCCTGCTGGCCAACCTCTCAGTCCCTTCCCCTGGCCGGCAGGCTCCTATCGCCCGATGGGGAACGGGGAACGGGGGTGGGTGATGGTGGAACCGGGTGGCGCCAGGCCAAGGCAGGTGTAAGCGAGGGGGCTCCGATCACCCTGCCAGTCACCCCACACGCAGAGGGTGACCAGCTTTGACGGCTGCTGGCAGCTGGGGAAGATCGGCCCTGATCGCAGGCCAGGCCTAGGGACCCTACCCATGCATGAATTTCGTGTGCCGGGTCTCTAGTGACCATAAAAAGAGTGATTAAAACACACACACACACACACAAAAACAAAGGCCACAATGAAGGCAGTCCCAGGCCTGGGATGCTAACAGCCCTGCCAACACACAGGTGAGCAGACCTGCTGGCCCCTCCTCTGAGAAGCCTGCCAGCATCTGATTATAAAACCGGTGCTTAGCCCGGCTGGCATGGCTCAGTGGTTGAGCATCGACCTATGAACCAGGAGGTCATGTTCGATTCCCGGTCAGGGCACATGCCCAGGTTGCGGGCTCGATCCCCAGTGTGGGGTGTGCGGGAGGCAGCCGATCAATAATTCTCTTCCATCATTGATGTTTCTATCTCTCTCTCCCTCTCCCTTCCTCTCTGCTTATCAAACGATGAGAAAAACAGGGAATATTGCTACATGGGAGTGGGGGTATCTAATCTGGAGAAGAGAAAACCTGGAATGACACCGACATCTGTCTTTGAACAAAGCATCGTGCCACTCACAGGTGAAGAGAGCCACTTACACCTTCCTCATCCTCCTGACAGCCGGGGGCTGGATTCTCCTGCTCCTCTGGGTGAGCAAATGAAGGCTGAGAAGGGTTCGTGGCTCCCCAGAGGTTCCAGGACCCAGGCCGTTCAGGCCTCTGGTTTGGGTTTTCTGTGTGGGTGTATTAGTCCCCTGTTGCTGCTATAACAAAGGACTAAAAAATATAGATGGATCTTACACTTCTGTAGATCAGAAGTCTCACGTGGCTATTCTTGGGCTAAAATTGAGATGTCGGCGGGGCTGCATTCCCTCTGGAGAGAATCTGTTCCCTCACCTTTTCCCGCTGCCTGCATTCCTCGACTCCTGGCCCCTTCCACCTTCCTAGCCAGGGATGGGGCGGAGTCCTTCTCACTTTGCATCACTGTGACCTTCTCTTCCACCTCCCTCTTCTACTTTTAGGAGCCCTGGTGATGATATGGGTCCACCCACATAATCCAGGATATTCTCTCTGTTCTAAGGTCAGTCAATTAGAAACCTTAATTTCACCTGCAGCCATAATTCCCCTTTGCCATGTAACATAATTCATTTACAGGTTCCAGGGGTTAGGATGTGGGCTTTTCTGGGGAGCCACTATTTCGCCTGCTTCACATGAGGTTCAGAAGGGGAAGGGACGGTGTGGGCACGTGGCAGTTGGGGAGGCTTCTCCAAGGAGGGGCTGGCAGGTGTGCCCAGCTGGAGCTGAGGGTCTGCGAGGAGGGGGGGTCTAGACAGATCAGATGGCACAGACCAGAGGCAGCAGATGCCTTGGAGACTCCTTGTGCCCGGCTGGGGACTTCTGACTTGCTTCTTAAGTAATGGGGAGCCACAGCAGGTTCTTCAGCGAGGTCAGGGCAGAAACACACTGCAAGTTTTCTGTAGGAAAAGCACCTGTGCAGAGTTCAAGGATGGGGCAGAGGGGAGGGAGGTGGGAGGCAGGAGAGCCACCTCGGTGAGGGGTGGGGAGGGGGGGGACGCCTGGAGGACACTGAGGCCCGTGCTGTAATGGGACAGAGCAAGGGCTTGTGGTGACACAGGGTGGAGGCTCAGTTCTCCTTCCTGGCTGCATGCACGGGACACACTCCTTCCCTCTTCGGAACCCCAGTTTCTCAGTGGGCATGAGAACCCCAGGCAGGGCTTCCAGCTGTCATCCTATGGCCACTCCGCTTCCCCTCCCCTGCGGACCCCTAGGCCCCGCCCCCGCTCATGTGGCACTTGGCATCCTCAGAGGCCTTGAAGTCTCCATTCTGTTCCCTACGCCCCGTGTGTCACTGGGAGGGGGAGCAGGTGCCAGCAGGGATGACAGTCCAGGGTCCGGGGCCCTGACAGCGCCTGTGAGTGCCTCCCCAACACTTCCAGGCCCGGGGTGAGAAGGGGTTTCCAGGAGCAGGTCTGGCTGCCCAGCTTCAAGTTCTAACACAGCCGGGAGGGCTGGTGCCTGGTTCCTTTGCTAGCACATTTCCTCATTCATTATCTCAGTGGCCCACGCTGGGCTGCTTTCAGCTGCCAGTCCCCCAGGGCGCGGAAAATGAGGCTCAATTACACGCAGCTCCCGGGAGCCCTGGGTTGTGTGAGGAGGTTCCCGGCTCCTGCAGAGTAGATTTCGCATTCTCCTCCCATCCTCCTCCAAGTTCCTCCCTGGTCCACAGAGGCTCCGGAAGAGGGAGGGAAGCCAGGGAGGTCAGCGCCTTGCTCAGGGTCAACAGCTAGGAAGGTACTGGGCAGGACCTCACGCCTGGGTCTGGGCGGCCCCCAAACTCCCCATTCTCCGTATCACACCGCCTGGGACCTCACGGGATGAGAGACAGGAGACCCTGGGCGTCAAACATCAGAGAGCAAGGAAGGGACCAGGAGACTCAGAGGTTCCCCAAAAGAGAGAGGCACAGAGTCCTGGCCAGTGCCAGGCAGGGTGCAAGGCTCCTCACCAGGCAGCTCCTACCTCTCCCCTGGCTGGCGCCTCACGCTGCAGCCTGGGAGAGTGAGCTTGCTGAGTCCTGGCCGGTAGGGTGGCACGCCTGCTGGAGGGAACAGCAGTGGGACCTGCTAGGAGTGTCTGGAGTGTTCAGACCCGCCCCCCACGTCCTGTGATGAGATCTGTCACTCCCAGTTCACGGACGGACAGGAAAGCTGGGGGATGGAGGAGCCGTGGTTCCCTTTTAAGTCTGGCAGGACTGAGGGCTGGGGTGGCTGGGGCTCGGGCTGCACAGGCCCCAGCTGCTCCTGTGGCTGCATTCGGTGGCAGGGATGGGAGGTGTTGGTGGGGGGACCTGTGTTCTGTGCAGGGCCGCTCACTGTATTAGTGCCGGGGCTGCATGACCCAGCACCACAGACGGGGGAAGGGGGGCTCACACAGCTGGGACTTACTGCCTCGCTGTCTGGAGGCCAGAAGCTTGAGGTCAGGGTGTCCACGGGGGTGGCTTCTGCTGAGGCCACGTCTCCTCCCGGCGTCTTCACCCGCCTCTCCCTGGGCATGTGCCTGTCTGTGTCCTAATCGTTTCTTATAAGGACACCAGTCAGATTGGATGAGGGCCCCCCTCGTGACCTCATTTCACCTTAGTCACCTCTTTGAAGGCCCCATCCCCAAATACAGTCATATGCTGAGGTGCTGGGTTTGGGACATCAGCATATGGATTTGGGGGAGCACAGTTCAGCCCAGGAGAGCTGAGCATTGGCCTCCTCTATGGCAAAGTCAGTGCCTCCTCCCTTTCCCAGGGACCAGGGAACCTTGGGGTTCTTGTGGGACCCACAGGAAGTCCTGCCAATCTTGGGAGCTGTGTTCAATTCCATTTGCTTATTATTATAAGCACTAGAGGCCCAGTGCACGAAATTCATGCACAGGTAGGGTTCCTAGGCTTAGCCGGCAATCAGGGCCAATCAGGGCCTTCCAGTTGCTAGCCGGAGCCTCCCTTCATTCTGCACCGCCCCCCTAGGTGGTCAGCGCACGTCATAGTGAGGGATCGAACTCCCGGTCTCCCGGTTGAACTCCTGAGGGGACACTTTGCATATTAGCCTTTTATATATATAGATAGATTTTAACGTACTCTGAATAGCTAACATGGGCACGTGACACAGAGTTCACCGGGCCCAGGACTATCAGAGAAAGATCCTCCTCTCTCCCACACCGCCCCTTGAGCCCTGTCCTTGGTGCCTCCAAGGCTCTGCCTACTGTGGCCAGCTCTTGCGCCTCCTTGCGGGATCCCTGCCAACCCCACATGCACACACTTAGATCAGTGCTTCTCCATTCCAGCGCACACAGAGACTCCGGGGAGTGTGGAGGGTCCAGGCGGCCAGGCCCATCCACATCAGTGAGACCCGAGTCTGCGGGCAGGCAGGGCGGAGAGACGGCTCTGCCTGCTCCCGACTCCTACTCCACAGGCACCTGTCCTCCACGTGGGAGTGGAGGAGGGAGGGAGGGAGGATGGTGGCCTCGCCTGGCAGCAGAGCCTCTCACACACACTCTAGTGTCCTGAGGGGCCACACCACCTGCCAAGATCCCAGCCAGGGACAGGGAGCAGGATGCAGGGGTGGGGGGTGGCAGCGGGCGGCACTGGCGTCTTCCTTCTTGGGGCCACGCCAGTGGAAGGGATAATAAACCGACCCACCACGGGGAAGGTGTGAGACCGAGCTGTGCTGATGGAGAGGAAGGGGCTCTGGGTGTCGGCCAAGCAGGCTCTTACCCACATGCAGGCTCATCAAAGTGCTGGGAGGGACGCAGGGGGCGCCATTACCCAGAGTGCCTTTCCCCTGACCAAGTTCCCCTGCTGCCGCCAGCTTTTGTTTTGCCCGCTCTCCTCCCCTTCCCCCCTTCCTCCTCCACCTGCTGAACGCTTGTCTCCTGGTCTCTGCTTTCCCAGAGGCTTATCCTGGGCTGCTCTGCACCCCACCCCACCCGGCCCAGCTCCTCCTCCCCCTGCTCTTGCCTTTATCCTCTGCCCAGGCCTGCTCTTTAGTCTGCCGCTCTGCCCCTGCCTGGGCTCTCCGGAGGCAGGGACACTGTAGGGCCTGAGGTCCTGGACAGGACAGGAGAGGAGATGTCACAGCTGTCAGCCCCGAGCAGCAGGTGGAGAGAAGGCAAGTGGTTTCCCT
>NW_005871151.1:461863-500071 GCF_000147115.1 Myotis lucifugus | reverse complement strand
TCTACCCATCCAAGCATTCATCCACCCATTTACCTACCTACCCATCCAAGCACCCATCCATCCACCCATCCATCTATCCATCCATCCACCCATCCACCCATCCACCCACCCATCCATCTACCCATCCAAGCACCCATCGACCCATCCACCCACCCATCTATCTATCCACCCACCCATCTACCCACCCATCCACCCATCTACCCACGCTCCCATCCATCCACCCATCTATTGAAGAGCCACCTACCCATCCACTCACCCACCTACCCATCCCTCTACCCACCTACCCACTCACACCCATCCATCCACTCATCCATCCACCCACCCACCCACTCATCTATCCAGCTACCCACCATATCCATCCATCCATCCATCATCCACTCACCCCCCACCCATGCATCCACCCACCCACACCCATCATCCTGGGGAGGCGCTACCCTTGTCCCTGGCAGGCAAGGCTCCTGCACAGCTTGGGGAAGTAACTTCCTGAAGTCACACAGCCGAATGGAACCAAGTGAGCAGCACTTCATGCGGGGCTGACACTGGAGGGGCCTCGGACCGTGTGGTCTGTGGAAGGTTCGATCGCATCATCCCACGGGACTGCCCCACCTGCCCGTTCAGCTCTTCGCAGAAGGTGCCGGGGCCACGGTGAACCTCCAACGACAGTAACGGCTCTGAGCCCACTCTTTAGGGAGAGGCTGGGGTCGGGGGAAGAGAATAGTGGCCCAGGGCCGACCTTGGGGCCAGTCTCAGGGTTAGAATCCTGACTGCCCTTTTATGAGCTCTGTGACCCCGGGCAACTTACTCGACCTCTCTGTGCATCCCTTTTTCTCCTCTGTAAGAACAGCAATGTTGCCCACCTCAAGGTTGCCGTGAGGATAAAGGGGAGGATGCAGGTCAGGAGGTCAGCATCGTCGTTATTCGTGTTTTCAGCCAGGAGACTGGGCAGGGTCCTCGGTCCTGCTAAGCCCAGTGCGGCCTCACGTGTGATGGGAATAGGCAGCAGGGACCTCGAGTGGGACAAAGGCCCCAGGGGAGCAGCCGGAGGATGGTTGTTCTGGCAAAGGCGCTGGGCTCTGGAAGGTGTGAGAGGCGGAGCGGGCAGGATGTGCTTGTGGGTGAATGAGGCGGGTGAGGGAGGGGCTTTCTCCCAAGAGCAGTGTCCTCCCTGCTGACCTGGCCCAACTGGACAGCCCAGCTCTGCGGGCCTCACCGGAGCACCTGGCACAGAGCTCCAGGGTCCTTCTCCTTTTTAACCTGTTTATCTCTTTGTTTATTTTTTTATTTTTTATTTTTTAAAATATATTTTATTGATTTTCCACAGAGAGGAAGGGAGAGGGATAGAGAGCTAGAAACATCGATGAGAGAGAAACATCGATGAGCTGCCTCCTGCACACTCCCCACCAGGGATGTGCCCGCAACCAAGGCACATGCCCTTGACTGGAATCGAACCCGGGACCCTTGAGTCCGCAGGCTGATGCTCTATCCACTGAGCCAAACCAGTTAGGGCTCTTTGTTTATTTTTATATGTGATTTTCAGTTTGGGTTTTTTGGGTGTCAGACCTGCTCTGAAGTCCAGCCTTTTTAGAGCGCAGTCCTGTCTGTGTAACCCCCACAGTGAAGACGGGGGCAGCTGCTCCATCAACCCCACACTCTCTGATCTCAGCCTCCAAGTGTCTCCGAATGCCGAGCTTAGGAAGTGGGCTGCCCACAGTTGGCGGAGGGAGGACAGACTCGGTTGGCGGGTCTCTGAGCTGTGGGCTGGGCCCAGCTGTGCCATCTGCCCCTCTGGCTGACAACGCTGGGTGAGGAGGGACTTGCAGGCTGAAGACAGGCTGCGCCGGGAGCAGGAAGAACATTCCAGGCCCGTGGCACAGCTTCAGGCTGGCTCCATCCTCCACAGTTGATTCCCGTGATGCCTGGGGGAACCCGTGGGGCCCATGGGCTGGGCAGACGTCCTGGCGATCCTGGCCCTGGTCTTGCTGCCTCTTTGCTGCCTCTGGGCACCTATGGGTGCTGGGGTGCTAGGCAACTGTGCCAGCTCAGGAACCCAGGGTTCTGCCCTTCACGAGGGCCCCAGGAGGTGCCCACTGAATGCCATTTGCTTATGGAGGATGCAGGAGGGGAGGAGGCAGCTCCCATACCTGTGCTTTGATGAGCCCTACCAGGCGGCCTGACTGACTGGTGTCTTTGCATCAGGTATGTCCGGGTAAACACACTCAGTGACCTTGACCTGCCTCCTTCAACCTCAGCCACACCGGCCTCCCTGGTCCTGCGGCCCCGTGATCCTTCTTGGTGAGGAAACCATCTTTCTTGCATCCTTGCTGGGTGCAGGGTGGGAGCCTGGATGTGTGGGAGGGCCCAGGAGCGTGAGGGAAGGGAGGGGCAGAGGGACAAGAGAGGACAGAGGGGGAGGCAGGAGCTGAGAGAGAGCTCGGGGCCTGGGGGACTTTTTTTTACTTAACTTCATGAAAATATTTATTTGACCCAAATTACTCTTTTTTTCCCCCCTTTGAAAAAGAAGAAGTCAGTAGTTATGTGGAATGCTTCATTGAAAAGAAGAAAACCACCGCACAACACAAAGGTACAGAAACTAATCCAGGTGCATCCATTAGTGCCGAGTGGTCACGCCCATGTTATACAGGGGGACTCGGGCCCTTGAACAGGTCCCGTGGCCGAGGGACTCGGCAATGGAATGTGGTTCTGTGAACAAGGTGGGGGATTGGCACCTGAGCCCCTGTGAGCCTCTGGGTGAGGAACTGGGAGGGGGTGGGGAGAGGTCGAGGCTGCTGGGTGGAGATGACATGTCGCTGGGACCTCTGAATCCCACCTCCTTGGACTGCAGAGCTGAACCCCCTTAGCCGCCCCACAGTGGGCTCTCCCTGGACAGAGGAGAAAACCATGGCCTCCAGGACACGCACTGAGTCAGTAGGGCCAGGCGAGAGCCCAGGGACGGGCTTTGCTGCCTGGTGTCCCCACAGTGGTGACAAGCCCTAGGGCCTTGTGGGGACAGTGACCTCTGAAGCGGGGGGGAGGGGGGGGGGGAGGGGGCGGGGGGAGGGGGTCCTGGTGCAGCGTCTCCAGCTGTCTGTCCACCAGAGAGTGGCCTGGGGGCCCTGAGAGCGGCTCCCCGGCGGGGCACCCCCAGGAGCACCCAGAGCCCAGCTGGGGGATCTCAGAGGGAGTTCCCAAGCCCGTCAGACCAGCCCCTCAGGCGCAGCCAGCGCCGTTTTCTCTCTCATACAAACACACGTTCTGTGCTGCTTTTCCCTCCAATTTCTTTACCCTTCTCTCTCCTCATCTTCTTCTTTTTTAAGCCTCACCCGAGGATATTTTCCCATTGATTTTTAGAGAGAGAGTGGAAGAGAGAGAGAAAGACAGAGAGAAATATCAATGTGAAACACATCGATTGGTTGCCTCCTGCACACGCCCCAATAATGGTCCAGGCCGGGGAGGAGCCTGCAATCGGGGTACATGCCCTTGACCATAATCGAACCCGGGACCCTTCAGTCTGCAGGCCGATGCTCTATCCACTGAGCCAAACTGGCTGGGGCTCTCCTTGTCTTCTTTTTAACAACCCACACTCACCTCCCCCCTTTCTCTTCCCACTTCCCTCCTTCTCTCACACCCCTTTCCACGGCTGGGGCTTTTCGCCAAGGGGCTGAGTAAACAGGATGGGGAGAGGGGATAAATCACAGCCTGACTGGGCCTCTGCCCAGGGGGTCTGGAGGCCCCAGGGAGGGGTGTGGAGGAGGGCTGTGGGGAAGGGCCCAGTGCTGTGGGGGCAGCATCAGGCAGTGATGGAGCCCAGGACCCTCAGTGAGGCAGGAGAGAGCTGGGGTGGGGGACGGGGGGCGGGGGGGGGGCGGGGCGCCTGGCCCCGCTGGGGAGCACGTCCTCTTCTCTGTCCGGGCCAGCCTGACTCAGCCACAGGAGGAGGGGTGGAGGCGTCGGGGCAGCGGGCGGGAAGAAGTCCCTCGTGGTTGCAGGCACAGGGAGAGCAGTCGTCAGCTTTTCCATTTCTGGACACAGACACGTCATAAAACTGAGCAAACCCAGACCGTGTGCGGGTCCCCGGCGCCCCCACCCCTGTCAGCCGCACGAGGTGCCGACTGCGGGGAGGCCTGGCCACGCGCGGGTGCTGACCGTGGGTGGCTAGCGCAGCGCCCGGGAAGGTCTGCGCGGTGCTGCTGCCCTGGAGGAGAGGGGCTGTGGGCCACACTGCTGGGTGCGGGGAGAGAAGAGGCAGACACCGTCCCAGCACAGGAGGGGACTGTGGTTCGGGGGCAGTGACTGCACATGGGCAGAGGACTGGAACAGAGGAGCCGTGGAGGCCTTTAGCTCAGGGCTCTGCTTAAATGTCACCACCTCCTCAAGGCCTCCCTTGATTACTCTGCCCAAAGGGGTCGCCCTGACAGGCTCTGTTTCAGCGCTCTGCAGTTTAGTGTACAAAAGCTCATTGTAATTTATAATCAACTCAATCATATGTCTATTTAATTATTTTTGTGTCTCTCCCCCTCTACTGTCACCTTAACAAAGCGGGGCCATATAGGTGCTCAATAAATATTTGTTACTGGTCAGCAAACATTGACTGAAAGACTGTTTGAAGGAGATAAGGGTTCACCTGGCCTTGGGGGTAGAGTAGGGCCTGGGAAGGTGAAGAAAGGATGTGTTTAGCTGTAATAACGGAAAACGCGACTATCAGTGGCGGACCCCGCAAGGACATCCACTGCTGGCTCTGCGGGATGTCCCCATGTGAGGTCCTGAGGTGGATTCTGCAGCTTAACCGCGTCCCCAGGCAGCCTAGTCTCTTTGTCTTTCTTAGTTCAGGCTTCTATAGCAAAGTACCAAGACCGGGCGGCTGACAAAAAACAGAAATTTGCCCGGCCGGCGTGGCTCAGTGGTTGAGCATCGACCTAGGAACCAGGAGGTCACAGTGCGATTCCCAGTCAGAGCACATGACTGAGTTGCAGGCTCGATCCCCCAGTGTGGGGCATGCAGGAGGCAGACGATCAATGAGTCTCTCTCATCATTGATGTTTCTATTTCCCTCTCCCTTCCTCTCTGAAAGCAATAAAAAAATATATTGAGAAAAAACACAGAAATGTCTTGCTTATTGCCCTGGAGGACGGAAGTCTGAGCTCAGGGTGCCAGCATGTGTGGGTTCTGCAGAGACCCTCTCCAGGCGTCAGTCAGACTGCCGACGTATTGTCTCCTCACCTGGCAGAAAGGGCGGTGAGAAATCTTTTGGTCCCTTTTCTAAGGGCATAGCCCAGTGGTCGGCAAACTGCGGCTCACGAGCCACATGTGGCTCTTTGGCCCCTTGAGTGTGGCTCTTCCACGAAATTTCAATCGCACTGTACATGCGGGCCCGCACGTGGTATCTTGTGGAAGAGCCACACTCAAAGGGGCCAAAGAGCCGCATGTGGCTCGAGAGCCGCAGTTTGCCCGACCACTGGGTTAGGGCAATGCATGAGTCTTACGTGTTTCTAAGAGGGCGTCCTGGCAGCAGGCCCTTAGTGCTCTGGTCCTTCGCTCGGTAGAGGTGATGGCACCGATGACGAATTTTACTGTGTGAGCCTGCCGCACGGAAGAGAGCAAGCAAAGATGGAAGCTACAGCCGGTCCAGGTGCTGGGGAGAGCTCCTGAGCAGGATGGAGACTGCCTCCGCCCTCAGGGCCTCAGCTCCCAGCTCTCCATCAGAGGTCCTTGCAGAGCTGGTTCCAGAGGGAACGGGCTGCTGTGTGAGGTGGTCGGCTGCGTTCAGAGGTATAAGCATCTTCAGAAGAGATGCAGGCAGGGACGAGTTAGAATCAAAGGCCACAGGCGCTGCTTCCGAGATGTGTCATCTGGCTTCCGAGCCTGTAACCACAACATTCACACAATTCTCGTGACAGCCCCATTTTGATTTTAAAGCAGGGGAAACTGAGAAACAGAGGCGGAAGTAACTTGCCCAAAGTCGCAGAGCTAATACTGTGATGGAGACAGGATTCAAACATAGGCATTTAAGTGCCCTAAACCCTTCTCTCTCTCTCTCTCTCTCTCTCTCTCTCTCTCAAACATTTTTTTATTGATTTCAGAGAGGAAGGGAGAGGCAGAGAGTGATAGAAACATCAATGATGAGAGAGAATCATTGATGGGCCGACTCCTGCAGAAAGGGAGGTGAGAAATCTTTGGGTCCCTTTTGTAAGGGCATAGCCCATCCATGAGGGCTCCACCCTCACGATCTAATTACCCGCAAAGGCCCCCACCCCCTAATACCTCCCACTGGGTATCGAGCTCGAAACCCGGGCCTGTGCCCTGACCAGAATCGAATCATGACTTCCTGGTTCACAGGTCGGCACTCAATCGCTGAGACACACCTGCTGAGCCTAAACCAGTGATGGTGAACCTATGACACGCATGTCAGAGGTGACACGTGAACTCATTTTTTTGGTTGTTTTTTCTTTGTTAAATGGCATTTAAATATATAAAATAAATATCAAAAATATAAGTCTTTGTTTTACTATGGTTGCAAAGATCAAAAAATTTCTATATGTGACACGGCACCAGAGTTAAGTTAGGGTTTTTCAAAATGCTGACACGCCGAGCTCAAAAGGTTCGCCATCACTGGCTTAAGCCCTTCTCTTAACCGCTCCCTCTGACTGAGCCTGGAGCCCTGAGGCTCGGATTCTAAGGATGTGGACTCGGCGCGGTGAGGGTGCATTTTCTGATTCTATGACTGGGCGCCGACCCTGGGATTCTGAGATGCGCTGTTGTCTGCGACTCTGACTGCTCCGTGGAGAGCCAGCACAGTCCTCTCGGGATCCATCTTGAAGCTTTGCTTAATTAAAAATCGCTAGCTTGTTGGACTTCATTGTTGCTTAGTGTGGGGGGAAACCCCAGCCCCAGCGTCCTCTGGCCCGTTCCCTCCCCCTGCCGTGGCCTCACCATCCATCCTGGAGCCCATGCCATCCATCCTGGAGCGGCTGCCAGCTGTCTGCCGGGTTTCACAGCAGTGACGCAGGGAGATGCCAGCGCCTGAAGGACCCACCAGACTTCAGCGGGCGCTGCCCCAGGTGGGGTCAGGGGGCCTCCCGCGCAGCTGCCGGCCAGGCAGTGACTGATGTGGGGGTGCTGCTCTGCGGGCGAGGAGGGGGTAGTAGGAGGAGGCCAGGAGAAGCAGGGAGGGATGGGAGCACACAGCAGCAGCCTCTTCCCTGGGCCGATCCCTCCAGGCCGCACGGGAGGGAGGCCCGGAGAGATGAACCACCTGCAGGTTCCTGGTGAGAAGCCTCCTTCACCTGCCTCCCCAGCAGCAGAAGGAGGAGGACAGACTGATCAGGAACCTTCTCTGGGGCGAGGTCCTTTGCATTATCGACCATGTTCCTCAGCCCCCCAGTTCCCTGGGTAGTGGGGCTCTGACCCCCTCTCCCAGCCAGGCCCGGCACATGGCTTCCCTCCGGGAGCTTGCATTTCAGCGGAGACAGGAACAATGTAGGCAGATGTCTACGAGGCTCCCACTAAGGGCCATGCATTGTTCTAAGTGCTTTATCACGTAAACCCACTTCACTCTCACAACAGTGCTATGAGTGTGCACTCTTACCGGCCCATTTTACAGATGAGGAGCATGGAGCACTGAGGTCAGGGGCCAGGCCCCACAGCTACTGCCAGGTGAAGCCTCTTTGTAAACCCAGGCGGTCTGACTCCAGAGTCCGCGCTCTTGGCCACAGCTCCCTCAGGATTCAAACAGCGATATAAATACAACCTGCAATTGCAAACGGTGGTAAGTGCTATGGACGAATAGCTGGGGGTGCTGGGGAGCACAGAGAGGAGGCTCCGCCTAGTCCAAGAAGTGAGGGAGGGCGTCTTGGAAGAAATGGTAGTTCAGTGGAGACTGAGAGCATGAGGGAGACCCGGCAAAGAATTGAGGAAAGGGCATCGCAGGCAAAGGAAAGGCCCAGAGGCAGGAAAGTTGAGCTCAGGGAAGACATCTAAAGCCAGGACAGCAAAAGTAAACTAAGAGGCCCTGGCTGGTGTTCTCAGTGGTTAGAGCGTTGGCCTGTGCACCAAGGGTTTGTGGATTCGATTCCTGAGTTGTAGGTTCGATGCCTGGCCCTGGTCCGGGCACATGCGGGAGCCAACCCATTGATGTGTCTCTCTCACTTGATGTTTCTCTCTCTCTCTCATCCTCCCTCCCTTTCACACTCTCTAGAAATCGATGGAAAAAATATCCTTGGGTGAGGATTAACAAAAAAAAAAGAGACTGTGCGTGAGGCAGGAAGCGGGGAGCACTACGGGCGAGGAGATGGGGGACACGGGCGGAAGCTGGCAGGCACCGAGTTAGGTTTTCTCCCTCCTGCAGCAGGAAGGGTGCAGGGCAGGCCAGGGTTCGGTGATGCACACAGGCCCCCGCCCCTGGGTGACGCAGGCAGCTATGGGCAGGATGGGATTTAGGGCTCCTGGGACCCCAGCTGGTGAAACAGCTCCCCACACTCATCAGTCGTCCTGAAAGTCCTCCACGGCTGACTCTGTCCTCGGGTTCTGAAAGGCCGTTCCTGACTTCTAGTCGGTCTCCTGTGCAAAGGCAGCACCCGGGAGGTGTGACGCCCACGGCCTCTGCCAGCGGCTACTTCCATAAACAGCTTCTCCACCAAAAAGTGAGCCCTGCTCTGGCCGGACGCCCTGCCAGGCACGGTGGCTCCAGGGGGAGGACTTCTGCTTTTCAAGGACCCCCTGCCTGATGGGGAGACAGCCAAGTGAGCGACCCTGTGCCCTGGGACCGAGGCTGTGACCCACGGGTGGCTGAGGCCGGTGGTGTTCTCAGGCCGGGAGTGATATGCGCCATGTAGAAACATGAGGTCAGAGAAGGCTTCCAGCAGAGGCGGTATTTGAACTGGAGCCCAGAGGGAGGGGGGAAGGCATTCCAGGTAGAAGGCACCGCGTGGGGAGGAAAAGATGCAGTGGGGTCTGGGGAGGAAAGACAGGGGGCAGGCGTGTTCCCATTCCTCAGGGACCCTGACCAGGCATGGGTGTGGGAGGTGGGCTTCTGAATCCCGAAAAGAACTGGGATCGTTACCCCCATTTAACAGAAGGGAAAGCTGAGTCTCGTTTCCCCACAGGCCTTCTGAGTGGCATAGCTGGGTTCAAACTCCCTGACTCCAGAGGTAGAACGCGTACCTCGGAGCTGCATTGCCCGTGAGTTATTGCAGATTCCCGCGAGAGCTGGGCAGGTGTTGACCAGGCGGTGCGAGAGCATGGGGTTGGGAACCAGAAGGTCCCCTCTCGAAGCTTCTTGCCCCTCATCTGCCAACAGCCCCCCCCCCCTTTCTCCACCACAGGCTGCTGCGGGGCCAAGGAGATGACAGAGGAACAAGCCTTGGGATAGAGCCCTGGCAACACCTGGGAGGCCTGGCTCTGGGCCAGGAGGGCGGGAGGAGCCAGAGGAGGTGGACTGAAGGAGCCGGGAGCAGGGCTCTGAGATGGATGGTGGCTGCTGCTCTCCCCCCTCCATCCTCCCTCCCTCTGCCAGGCCAGTGTAATCAGGGCTATCTATCACCCTTCCTGGGGTGGTGGCAGCCTTCTCAGCAGCAACACCACTGCCAGCTCCTCCATATTTCATCAGCTGGAGAGAGAGGAGCAGGGGGATGGGGGTGGGGGGGAGATGGAGTCAAAGGGCTGCCCATTGCCCAGCTGGGGTGGCTCAGTGGTTGAGCATTGACCCATGAACCAAGAAGTCATTGGTTTGATTCCTGGTCAGGGTATATGCCTGGGTTGCAGGCTTGATCCCCGGAAGGGGGCGTGTAGGAGGCAGATGGTCAATGATTCTCTCTCATCATTGGTGTTTCTATCTCCCTTTCCCTCTCCAAAAATCAATAAAAACATTAAAAAACAAAACAAAAACAACAACAAAGGGCTGCCCATTAACGAAGGCAGCCCCTTTACCCCAGCCAGTCCCCTCAACATAGTTTCAGTCAACTGGGTCAGGCCACAGGCCAGGGCTCTCTGGTGTGGGTTGGGCAGATGAGGCATAGGAGAAATAATGACTGTTATGATGATAATGATGGTGATGATGGTGATGGTGGTGAAGATGGTGGTGATGATGATGGTGATGGTGGTGATGATGATGGTGGTGATGATGGTGATGATGATGGTGGTGATGATGGTGATGATGGTGATGATGGTGGTGATGGTGATGATGATGGTGATGTTGGTGATAATGATGGTGCTGATGGTGATGATGGTGGTGATGATGGTGGTGATGGTGGTGATGATGGTGATGATGATGGTGATGATGGTGATGATGATGATGATGATAGTGGGGGTGGTGATAACTTTCTAGGCACTCTGTAAGCACTCGGTGTGCACTGTATCATCTAATCCAGGGGTCCTCAAACTACGGCCCGCGGGCCACATGCAAATACAAATATTGTATTTGTTCCCGTTTTGTTTTTTTTACTTCAAAATAAGATATGTGCAATGTGCATAGGAATTTGTTCATAGTTTTTTTTTAAACTATAGTCCAGCCCTCCAACGGTCTGAGGGACAGTGAACTGGCCCCCTGTTTAAACAGTTTGAGGACCCCTGATCTAATCCTCTCAACTTCTCCAAGAGGAGGCTCCATCATGCCCCTCACCTAAGGCCCAGAGGGATAAGTAGTCAGCCTGAGGCTCAGCTAAGACCTGGTCAGGCTGAGGTTCGACTCTCAGTCACCTGAGCTCTGGCCTCCTTGCTCTAACCCTAACCATTATGCTCCCGGTGTGGGTTCAGAATCAGCAGACTTGGGCTTGAATCCTGGGTCCACCAGTTACCAGCTGAGCAATCTCCGGCTATGCCTTCACCCTCTGACCCTCAGTTTCCTCAGCTGTAAAATGGCTGCCTTGTGGGGCTACTGTGGCTCAGAGCCAGCCCCCCAAATTCTCCAAGTCTTGGCTCAAAAGTCACCTTCTTAGCAAGGCCTTGCCTGACCACCTTATTTAAAATTGCCGCTGCCCATCCCCTCTCCCTGCTTTACTCTGTCCTTCTCCCATATCACACATCGCCTTCTCTACGTTCCACCTGTTGCTGTCTCTGTGGGCAGCATGTCAGCGCCGGGCGGCAGGGACCCCTGCTCGTCTCCCTCCCAGGTGCCTAGACCCGCAGCACTGTTTTCGGCAGATGGGCATGCTCTTCCCTCCCGCAGCGGCCTCGGGGAGCAGGAGGACCCAGGGGTGAGATTCAGCTGGCGGTTGGGTTGAGCTGGAGAGGCTGGGAGGGAGGTATTTACAGAAGGGGCAGAAAGTACACTGGATTCTGGGTCAGGAGGACCGCGGGAAGTGAAGCGAGGTGCAGGGAGGGGTGGCCTCCCCAGGCGGCGGGCAGGGCGCCATTTCAGGTTTGTCTCCGAATCCCCTGCCCTCCCCTCAGCTGCAGGTGGTCCATCAGCCTCATCCAGAGCTTGCTCCTCCCCATCCTGCACACTCGCAGGCCCCTCCTCTCCCAGAGGTCTGGGCCGTCCAGACAGGGCCCTCCTGTCCCCCACCCTCACCCGCTAGGCTTCTCTGGACTCATGTCAGCCACCCACACGCTCTCGGTAACGTGTTGATTTAGGGACGCGGTAAGTCAGAACTTCATGGGCTCTTGGAGATTCCAATCCTCTGAGCAGGGAGCGAGCTCAGAAAGGAAAGGTGCCCCCTCCAGTCAAACAGTGAGGTCAGCTCTGACCCAGACTCAGTGGGTAGGGAGTCCGGGTGCTCCGCCCACACTGCTCCCCAGCCTCACCCCCAGCTGTGGTTCTCTGGAAACGAAGCCTGGCTTCTAAATGAGAGCCAGCTGCCCAGCCGCTCACCTTCCCAGTGGTTAAAGAGGAACCCCAGGCGGACGCTCTTCTTTAACCACCGCCAGGAGCTCACTCTGCCCCTGGGCCTTTGCACGTGTGATTCCTCTGCCGGAGATGCCTGCTCCACTGCAGCCAATGGCCACCCTGTCCCCAGCCCCCACCTCCTTCAGGAGGCCTTTGTGTAACCCGGTGGTGGAGCAGCCAGCTTTGACGCACAGGGCACCACATACGTGTGTTTCCAGGTCGCCTCTGAGTTCTAAGGGGTTGGAGCAGCGGAGTGAGGCAAAGCAGTAAGTGTGCTTCTATCTTCCTCTTCCTCCAAAGGCCTGCGTGCGACCTTGGCTTGTTTCCCACCCGCTTTGAAGAGGAGAAGCTGGCGGTGTCCCCTCTCAGCTGGCCCAGCCCGGTCAGCCGATACCTACCCCCCCCCCAGCCCCGCCCCGTATATGTGGAGGGAGCTACAGGATCTTCCCAGGAGGATCCAGTCAATGTGTCTGCAGGCATTTCCTGCCAAGGTCTAGATCCGGTTCCACACCTTCTCCATTGCGCTGGCACCGGGGCCGCCTCTCAGGTGGCTTCCAGCTCAGAAACTCTGCTCATCGGAGGTCAGGTCACCCACCTCCCAGTCCCCAGACAAGCAGGTCCCTTCCTCCCTCCTTCCCAGAGCTCCCCCCCCCCCCCCGCCCACTCCATGTATCCTTTGGAGCAGGAAGGGACACAACTGGGCCGGGGGGTCCTAGGTGACAGTGCCCGCCCAGCTCTGCCTCTCACCAGCTGTGTAACGCCAGGCTGGTCACTGTGCTCCACACTTTGCAGGCCCATGTTTACATGCACGATGACTCGATCGATGTATATTCCTCACTCTGAACGACATGCTCCGTGTCATGGGGGTAGTACCTCTCCATTGTTATTATAGCCTCAGCATCTAGCACAGTCCTTAGCACACACTAGGCGCTCAGTAAATGCTGAGCGAGTGATGCTGAGTGAGTGAGTGAGCTGCCCAGCTCAACACCTTGGGCAGCATGTTGGGTCCTGGATACAAGGTGAAGCAGGAAGCAGCTGCCGGCTTGCCCAGCGCGGAGGCCATGTGGAGCAGTTCGGGTCGAAACCCCAACCTCCCAGTGCGCACTCTGAGGAATATCCATAGAAACCCGATGTTTTTCAGGAATTCTAACATACGAAATGGGCTGAAAAAGACCATCAGGAGGAAAGCTGGCAGGGCTCAGGGGCTGCCCACTTTTTGAAATTACTCATGCGCACGGGCGCTGCGCTGGCACGGGGACCAGAGCCAGCCCCGGCGGTTCTGTGTGCAGGGCCTGGATCTGAACCACGTACTAAATAAAGGCTGGAACAAGATGTACCACATTTCCCACCCTGAACGCGTCTCGGAGCTGACGGCAATATAGATGCTGCTTCTTTTCACTCCACTACAAAGTGCACAAGATTTCCTCTTGAACGCCCGGCGGACCCGGCGAAAGGAGAGGCCTGATGTCATGGAGGGAGCTCAATGCAGAGCCAGACCGGACTCTGCGTGGCCACAAGTCCCTTTGCTCCGCGCACCTGCTTTCTCATCAGGACAGGAGGTGAGTGTCCTCATTCCCCTCAGCTCACGGGTGCGCAGGGGATGTTGGACGGGAAAACGCATTGACAGTGAGTGGTTTGGAGAAACAGGAGACCAGGCTTCATTAGTCAAACAAAGGGACCTTTCAAAAGCCAGGACATGGAAGCATCCGTGTACCCTCCCGGCCCCGTGGGAACATGTGAGTACATCGCTGCTCTTGTTCTGCTCATTCTCTGCATTTCCCACTCACAGAGAGAGCGATGGCCTCAGCTCATCTTTCCATCATAGGCGTTATCAGCTGGCCAATGGGCTGGCTGCTTATGTGGACACCCCCCTCCCCCTCCAATCAGCTGCGGCCAAGGACTCTCGGACACACAGGCAGCCATGCTTTCTCCTTCCTTCCTTCCTTCCTTCCTTCCTTCCTTCCTTCCTTCCTTCCTTCCTTCCTCACCCGAGGATATTTTCCCATTGATTTTTAGAGAGATTGGAAGAGAAAGGGAAAGACAGACATTTCAATGTGAGAGAAGCACATCGATTAGTTGCCTCCTGGCCGGGGTGGAGCCTGCAACAAGGTATGTGCCCTTGACTGAAATCGAACTCAGGACCCTTCAGTCTGCAGGCCGACGCTCTATCCACTGAGCCAAACCGGTTAGGGTGCCATGCTTTCTAATAGTCCTGGGTAGGTGCTAATATGTCCATTTAATAGTTGAGGAAGTCTGAGGCAGAGGGAGGTAACTGGACCAATGGCGTCAAGCTAGTAAAATGTGGAATTATGATTCCAACCCGGGGGTTCAAGTTGGTTAGGTCTATCTTCTCGCCTCTGTGTCTCCAGGGCTCAGCGGACAGCTTGGCACATGAGTAAGCACTCCCCATGTGTTTGCCAAGGGAGACTTTAGGAATAATAACACTTATTTTACAAGCTTATTACACAAATTAAATAAGTTAGTATTAGTGAAAGCGTCTGGCGCAGACCCTGGGGTTGAGTGGTGGTGAATAAATATTGGTTTAATTCATTGGTGGCTTAATTCATCCATCCTGCCTTATGGCTTGGGGCCATTGTTCCCAGCAGATTCGAGAAGTCAGATCCTGCCTTCCAGTCTTCCCTCCTTTGGCCTCATTCTGCAACTGCCTCGGCTAGCGACCCGGATCTTTCTTTCCCTCCATTTCCTCTGCTCATCACGAGCATCTGAAAAACCTATTGGGTTTTAGCTCCCCCAGCCCACCTCCCAGCTCCCTCCGCAGGCCCAGGCAGGCTCTCTCTGGGACCTTCCCTGGCTCCCACCAACCTCACACTCTGGCCATGGGACTCACAGAGCGATCAGCCTTTTGTGTCTGGTTTCTTTCACTTCACATGCAGTGTCTGAGAGTCACCCATGTGGCCGCCGGTGGCCGCGTTTTTCCTGTTGGTTGCTGAGTAATATTCCAGGGTGTGGATGTACCACAGTTTACCCATTCACCAGTGGGTGGACATCTGGGTTGTCTTCCAGTTTATGGCTGTTATAAAAAAAGCTGCTATGAGCATTCATCTAGAAGCCTCTGCGTTGACATGTATTGTCATTTCTCTTGTGTAAATACATGAGAGTAATTGCAGGGCAGATGGTAAAGGTATATTTGACTTTATAACAAACTTCCGAACTGGAACTACTCTTTGGTTGGTGAACTGTGCTCCTTTGTCTGGGACCAGGTGGCTCACAGCGTTATGAGGGTTGCTTTGTACTTTTCTTGGGTGAATTACAGCTTCCTATGTTGTCTCTCCCAAGGACATTTGCATTCTAACCAGAAGTCAACTGTTCCATTCAAGAAACACCCCTCCCCCTTGCCCAGCTGGTGTGGCTCAGTGGACCCAGGAACTGGAAGGTCTTGGTTCAATTCCCCATCAGGGCACATGCCCGTGTTGTGGGTTTGATCCCCAGTAGGGGACATGCAAGAGGCAGCTGAGCAATGTTTCTCTCCCATGGATGTTTCTATCTCTCTTTCCCTCTCTGTAAGATAAATTAATCTATATATATAAAAGCCAAGCAACCAAACGACTGGAATGACTGGAACGACCGGTAGCTATGATGTGCATGGTGGCCAGCCAAATGGCCCAATTGGGGGTGGGGCCAGCTGGCCAACCTCCCTCGGCCCCTCCCCCCGGCTGGCCTGGCCCCAATCAGCCCTGATCGGGGTGGGCTGGCTGGACCCCACCCGTGCATGAATTCGTGCACTGGGCCTCTAGTATATATATAAAGAAACACTCCCCCCATATTGTAAATTGAAGGGTTAGCTTCTTCCTCCATGAGGAAATGTTCCCTGTGAGCTAGCAGGTAGAAGGGGGTTACCTATGTGAGTTGAGGTGGGAATGCCACGTGGGACACCAAGGAACAGTGTGCTTTCCTGGAACTACAGGCAGGGCCCCTGAGAGCTCTGACATCCTCAGTTCTGCAAGGGAGGTTGACCGTGAGGAAAAGGTGAAGATGGGAGGGGCTGCCCAGGGGTCCTCCCCTCCCCACAGGAGCCCTTGCTTTTTATGCTCAGGCCCCAGGGTTGTCTGTCCCAGGCTCCACGCCTGCCACCAGGTGCACAGCAGGCGCCTGTTAGACAGCGTGATGGAGGAGAGCTCTCCTGGGGACAGTCTCTTCTGACTCAGGTTCTCTTGCCCATTCAGACAGTGACAGATCAGAGCAGGGGGGGCCTGTAGGGAGGACTCTGTCTTAGTTCCTGCCTGTCTTTGACGCCATCCACTTCTCTCCATCCCCACCTCGCTCCAGGCCAAGCTACCAGCTCCGGCCAATGACTCACTGACCTGCTGGCCTCTACTCTAGCCCATCAGCCAGAGGAACCACTTTATTTGTAATATTTTGCTCTATCTATCTATCATCTATCTATCTATCTATCTATCTATCTATCTATCTATGTATCTACCTACCTACCTACCTACCTACCTACCTACGTGCAGCGAAAAGTCTCCTTTTTACCTCTTTTCCCTTCATCCGGCTTCGCTTTCTGGAGAAAATGAATATACTTACTAGTCTCTTAACAATTCTTCTAGAGGTGTTCTGTGCATATATGAGTATGTAAATGCATACAACTGACCTTGAACAACACAGGGGTCAGGGACACTGACCCCTACACAGTCAAAAACCCACATATACCTTTTGACTCCCCAGCAGATTAACTACGAATAGCCTACTGTTGTCCAAAGCCTCACTGATAACATAAACAGTCAATGAACACGTATGTTGTATGTTATATGTATGATATACTTATAATAAGGTAAACTAGAGAAAAGAACATATTATTAAAAAAATCATAAGGAAGAGAAAATACATTTACAGTATTTAGTGAAAAAGTCTGCATGTAAGTGGCCCCGGCAGTTCACACCTGTGTTGTTCAAGGGTCACCTGCAGGCATTTTCTCTTCCTGCGGTGTGCCACACACACGGTGGTCTATGCAGAAGCCTGCTTGGCTCTGGCCTGGCTCAGTTCATGTATCTTGGATCCTGTTCCCTCTCTGTACGTGAAGAGTCACCCCCTTGCTCTTTTTTAAAATAGCTATAGGTTTTCCCTGTATGGCTGTCCCATGCTTTGTTCATCTGACCCCTTATTGATGGACATTTAACTTGCCCCCAACCTTCTGAGAGATTTCTTTTTGAAACAACAATGATCGTGTTGTTACCCTGCTGATAGCCACTCAGTGGCTCCCCATTTCTCTGAGGATAAAATACCAAGTCCATAATGTGGCCCCAGGGTCCAGTCTGGTCTGCCCCCCACTCCCTCCTGGGGCCTCTCCTTCTCACTGAGAGTCCAGACACCAGACCCGCCTCCGTCTATGCAGGGGTTCAGTAAGAATCTCTTGAATGAGTGGCTAATGAATGAGAGAATGAGAACTCCCATTTTACAGATAGGAAAGCTGACACCTCTCTAGACTAGAGCATCTGACCAGGTCCTTCAAGGCGGCAGAGGTGGAGCTGAGAGGGTAGTCCAGGTGCCTGCCTGGGGGCTGGGTTCTCCCCGCTGCCCCACCCAGCCTCCCAACCCCTTGCCTCCCGACCTGGAGACCAGAGCCCGCCTGCTCAGCCCAGACCTCCCTGCTTGTTGCCTCCTTCCTCCACGTGGCTCTCCTCACCCTCTCCCTGGAGATTTCCAAAGCTTGCCCTCAGCGCCTCCTTCCAGAAAACCACAGGCAGCTCCCAAATCCCCCTGTCCCTCTAGCCTACCCTGGCACCCTCAGCACCCAGCCGCACAGGCAGGGCTGCGGGTGCAGCCCAGGAGTCAAGCCACATCTCCATTCCCCTCCTTTTAGGTCCTCATTATTCCTGTCCTCTCTTCAATACCCAGGTCTCTGCGTGACTCTGGGAGTTCCCTCCTTGGATTTATTCTCCCGAAGGAGCTTGGTCTGTGGTGAGTACAAACGTCTCTTAGCAACATCTTGCAGCTCATCTCTTCTTAGAAGGTATTTCTCTAATGATCAAAGGTCTATTTTTATAGATTTCTTCCTTCTCACGATTGCAAGAATTATATTTCTGGCTCAGTGTGTTTTTGTTCAACGATCCTCACTCTACCTATATGTGGTGGGAATGAATGGTCCCCATTTAACCGATGAGGCCCTGCAGAGAGAGCCCTGGCTGGTGGCCCTGCAGTGTGACAGCCTCAGGGGTGAGTCCTGATTGGTTAAAACAAGCCCAATGATCTCATTCTCCTTTGCCAGTGACTGGTGTAGGAGCAGGCATGTGACCCAGTTCTGGCCAATGAGATGTAAGGAGATATTTTCTTTACTAAAACTCTGGGTAGCCCTAGCTGGTTTGGCTCAGTGGATAGAGCGTCGGCCTGGGGACTGAAGGGCCCCAGGTTCCATTCTGGTCAAGGGCACATGCTCGGGTTGGGGGCTCGATCCCCAGTGGGGGGCGTGCAGGAGGCAGCCGATCAATGGTTCCCTCTCATCATTGATGTTTCTATCTCTCTCTCTCCCTTCCTCTCTGAAATCAATAAAAATATATTAAAAACAAAAACAAAAACAAAACTCTGGGTAGAGAGGGCTGATAGCCAGAGCTGTGGCAACCGCTGTATGACGTGAGGCAATCAGCTTGGGAATAAAAGGTCAATGCTCAGAAAGGCGGAGCGGAGAGGGCCTGTTCTCGAAGTTGCTGAGCCAGCGCCCCAACCTGGGACTCCCCGCCTCCAGTCTCCTTAGGTGAACACCAGCCCTCACCGAGGAGCGGGCGTGGATCTGGTTTTCTGTAACTTGAAGCTGAAAGCGTTCTTTACTGATAACACTGAGGATGCCCTCTCGGCCCCTCGGAGAGGCCTGCGCCTTCTTAGGAAGCGCAGACACAGCTCCAGGGGGCAAAGGTCGGACCTGGGAGGGAGCCAAACATGTGGCCCAGAGCAAAGTCACTTTCCCTGTTGCCACTCTTCTGTTTACTCCTTCGTGAAGCGAGGGGTTGCGTGACATCAGGGGCATTGCCTAAGGACGGCTCAGAAGCCCCTAGGGCCTCCCGGGGCCGCCTGCACGTTAGCGGATGAAGTGGTGATCGAGAGGGGGGCGTTCCGCTCCTGGCGCATGTTGGGAGGTGACTCAGTGAGGAATCGGATGGCCTCAGAGTCTATTTGTTCCTCTTCCCCGTTTGTCAGTAATCCTTCATCATGCCCCAGTTTCAGAGTGTATTTTTAGTGGAAATAAACCTCAACGGTCAGGATGACACAATTCCTTCAGGGGTTTCAGCAGCACCTGTGGATGGGGCCACGCCGGCACGTGAGGTGGTGAGACCCACGGATCCGATATGCAGGCAGGTGGGCTCGCCGGGGAGACCATTGAACTTGGCCATAAAAACAAAAAAGTCTGCAGGGCTGCAAGCCTGGGTGGAGCTGGGATCTAGCGCCAGTGCCTTCCAGGTTGTCATCACCTGGCCAGGGGAACAGCGCTGGAGAGGACGCAGCGCGGGCCTGGGGGAGGGACATGTTTGGTGTGTTCAGGGACCAGCAAGGACACCTGGGGGCTAGAAGGGGGGGAGCCAGGGGTGAGAGGAAGGAAAAAGGGTGAAAGGTGGGCAGGCCCAGCACCTGGAGGGGCTTCGGGCACAGTGAGGACTTGGGGTTTGGTGGAAGGAGAGGGGGCCTCACGACTCGATCTGCTTTGTTCGTTTCCTTTTAGTTAATCCTCATCCGAGGGTATTTTTCCATGGATTTTTAGAGAGAGTGGAAGGGAGAGGGAGAGACAGAGAGAAACATCGCTGTAAGAGAGACACATCAATTGGTTGCCTCCCGCATACACCCCAACCAGGGCCGGGGATCAAAACTGCAACCAATGTACGTGGCCCTTGACCAGAATTGAACCAGGGACCCTTCAGTCTGCAGGCCAACGCCCTAGTCACTGAACTAAACCCACGAGGGCGCGATCTGGTTTGTTTGAACAGGAGGGATCTGCTGCTCTGTGGACATTGGGGTGCAGAGCGCCAGGAGTGGGGGCCAGGAGACCAGCGAGGGGCTGTGACCCGCGCCCAGGCAGGGCATGACGGCGGCTGGGCTAGGACAGGAGGTGGCAAGGCAGTGGAGGTGGTGACAGTGGACAGATTTAGGTGGACAGAGCCAGTAGGCCTTGCTGACAGCCTGGACGTGTGGCGTGAGTGAGAGCCGGATGGGAGTCAAGGGCCACTCGTCAGTTCTGAGCGCGGGCAGTCGGGTGCCTGGTAGGGACTCGGCAGTTTTTAGGCGCTGGGTCTGGTTCCTGGAAGGGCCACCAGGGAGAGAGACAGCAGCCTGAAGTCCACCCTCAGTATCTCAGATCTACTGAAACGGGCAGGAAGCCTTCATCAAGGGACTGGTAAGGTGATTCTCCAGAGCGGGAAGTCCCAGTGGGCGCTTTTGCCGGCTTATCTGATGAGAGCTCCCTTTCTGGGCCGCGCTGGTCTAACCCACGTCATGGAGACGCTGCCTCGGCTTCGAGGACTCAGCCGGTTGGACACCCGGAGGTTAGAGATGTCTGGTCTAGGCACTTGCTGGAATTGGGAAGGACCGAAGAAATGAGGCAAAGGCGAAGAAATCATCCGCCTTCAGATGAACTCCACCAGGCTTGCTAAAATGACCTCGCCTCTACCTATAGCGCTAATGCACCTCCTACATAACCGCAGGCTGTGCTCTGGCGGGGTACACTCTGCCAGCCGCCGGAAGCCAGAGCGGTGCGTCAGTCTCGATTATGCCTCAGTTTCTAGCTGGCAGGAGAGAGGATGAGAATCTCAGATTTTCTTTAAAAAAAAATAATATATTTTTATTGATTTCAGAGAGGAAGGGAGAGGGAAAGAGAGGTAGAAACATCAATGATGAGAGAGAATCACTGATCGGCTGCCTCCTGCACATCTCCTACCAGAGATTGAGCCTGCAACCCAGGCACGTGACCTGACCGAGAACCAAACCGTGACTTCCTGGTTCATAGGTTGACGCTCAACCACTGAGCCACACCGGCCGGGCTGTCTCAGACTTTCTTGTCACCTTTTTAGTCGTCAGTGACTCCTATGGAATTCAGATGTCGGATGGAGCCTTCCTACCCTTGACAACTTCAAAAATGTTGGTGTGGACTCTCCAATTCCATGCCCTGCGGAAGCCTAGATAATGTCTGGGAATTTGGTGGTGGTGGTGGGGATGTGGGGATTCCTGTTACCAAGGTCACCCCTACCTCCAGGCTCTTGCATCCCCTAGTATTTGTCTTCACATCACACCAACCTGATGAGCTGTGAAGCTCATGTCCTTCCCTTTTTTCTACTCTAACCTGATCGCGAGCACGTGGTCCAATGTTTGGAGGGAGTTGTATTCAGGATGCACAGTCCAGCAACCAAAGGGAATGAAAAAGTCATTCCATCTCTGCTGTCATCTTTGAAATCAAACTGAAGAGGATCTCAATCCTCTTCTTCATCAAGGGAGCCTCTTCTTAGTCTTTCCCGTTCCCATCCCCATCCCCACGCTCTCCTGTGCCTTTCACCTCCCAACCCTTTCCACGCTCCTCCCAAGTCTTCCCCCTTCCCTTCGGCCCCTGTAGCCTCTGTTCCTTTGTTTCTGACCATCCTTCAAATTCAGTATCAAAGGGCTGTAAAACAGAATGCAAAAGACCGGACTGTGTTAGAGGTGTGTGGGGGCAGAGGCACGTTTTATTAATGGCTGCTATACCCACCCCCTTTCTCCAATTCACATCAGGCACCTGTGCTCTGAGAAGACCTTTCAGCCACCTGCCCCCGAGGTTGGCCCCACATGAGGCCACCTGGAGCCATTGTGATGGCATCTTTATGCCACCTGTCTGCACTGATCTCCAGGCTCTCTCCTCTGCTCCTCCCGGGAGCAAAACCACGGGGACAAGTTCCAGCCCACGTCTTAGGCAGAACGTTTCTGCCTGTTAGCGAAGGAATCGAAAGCATGGGCACTGGAGCCGGGGTGTCTGGACTGGAATCTCGCCTCTGCTGCTTCGCTGGGTGGCCCGGGAAGAGCTTCCTAGGTTCTTGCCCCTCAGCATCTTCATGGCAAAACGGAGCCAATGCTTGAACCGTCCTCAGAGGGCTGTTGGGAAGGCTGAGTCAGGGAAGTGCCTGGTGCATGGCAGGTGCTCATGAGATGGGATTGCACTTCGGGTGCACCAGCCCCCCTCTGACTCAGTTAAATCCACAGTCAGGGCCTAGCGGGTTTGGCTCAGTGGATAGAGCGTCAGCCTGTCGACTGAAGGGTCCCAGGTTTGATTCTGGTCAAGGGCACATGCCTGGGCTGCCGGCTCGATCCCCAGTAGGGGGTGTGCAGGAGGCAGCCTATCAATGATTCTCATCATTGATGTTTCTATCTCTTTCTACCTCTCCCTTCCTCTCTGAAATCAATAAAAATATATTTTAAAAAATAAATTCACAGTCAGGGAGCTGAGCAGCTGGCCTGGTGGGGCACGAGGATCGGCTTACGAGGCGGGCGAGTGGTTAGAGCAGAACAGAGGGCTGTGAGAGGTCCCCTGCCAGGCTGAGGGGGTTGGGTTTCAATGTTATTATTAATAATAACAAAGCAATAAGAACAAGCATCCGCATTGCACTCTGAGATGCCAAGCCCAGCATCACGAGTGCTGGATTCTCTTACTTCTCCCATTTTACAGATGGATAAACTCCAGCTCAGAGAGCAGAGGCCACACATCACATCAGCGGCAGGGCCTGGTGAGACTCGGGTCTCCCGACTCCAAGGCCAGGCCCTGGGCGGCAGTGAGAGCGGGCATCGTCCCCGTGTGCCCGGCAGCCTCTGTGTATCGGCAGGGATCGCTTGTTATGGACAGTCCCCTCCCAGGACGGGGTGTGTGTGAGAGTCTTGTCCCCTCTCCCCTTCCCTCTCCCTGCCCAGGAGGTTGCAAATTAGCCGAGGACTCCCTCAGGCCACCCTCAGCCCTCGGTGGTCAGCCGTCATGGAGTTGAGGTTAATGCCGTTTTGGGTCAAGAGTCCCAGGCCCCGTCCCTGCCTTCCTGGTCTGCCGGGGGTGGGAGAGGAGGAGAGGACCTGCTCCAATGAGAGAGGGGACTGCACCCCCTCAGCCCTGGTGTGGCATTTTATGTGCTGGGAATGAGAAACCCAGCGTTGCTATGGAAACTGCCATCCCTGCTCCCTCTGTCATTCTCTGTGGGAAGCTCCTGTGTCGGGTAGGGGGGTGGGTGTGGAGGCCCCCCCACCTCCCGTGCAGGGTGTGGGAATGCAGCAGGACGGCTTTGGGGTCGGGGGTGGGGGTGCAGGGGACGGTGGGAGCTGGGAGAGGGCTCGGACTCTGAGTGGAGGGCAGGGCAAAGGGCAGTGTGGAGCGTGGGTTGCTGTCGGGACCATCCTGGCAATGGTCACTCACGCTCGGAAGGCAGAGTTTGCAGAACACAGTCAGATGGGCTGGTTGGAAAGAGCTGGGGCCCTACAGTTACCAAGACACAGGCTTGGATACCAGCACCGCCGGCTTCCCCGAGCCTCAGTTTCTCCATGTCTGGATGTGCTGAGTGACAGCAAACCCACAGAACGGGTGCGTGGGGTTGTGACTACACACCTGTCCCCTGCCTAGTGTCTATACAGGAGGTGGCATCCAATGAGGGAGGGTCCCTTCTCACTCGCCCACCTCGCCTGATCCCACTCAGGTAGATGGTATGAGCCCACTTTACAGATGAGGAGACTGAGGCCCCGCCAGGGGAAGGAAGGGGCTCTTGTCCACTGGGAGTCAGGGCAGGGCCTGGACTGAACCAGGATCCCTGGTGCCTCCCCACCTCCAGCCCCTCTTGCTCTTGGCTGCTGCCTGGAGCTGGCCGTACCTGCCGGGCTGTGACCTGCAGGACTCCCTCGCCTTCAGCCACAGGCTGAGCCCCGATGCATCAGGCCTGCGGCAAAACCACTCTCCTTCGACTTGTAATGTTAACGTGGAAGACAGTGCTGTGCTTTCTCTGCGGGAAAGGAAAGGAGGGGGTGGGAGGAACACAAGCCCCGCCATTGCCACCCCCGCCCCGGCACCCCTCTCCCATCCAGAAAGGAAGGAGCGCCTTCCAGGTGACTCGTTCCCTCTTTCTGGGGCAGAAGAAGGTGGGGAACTAATTTTAACTTCCCAGGGATTTTATTTTTTTAGCTCTTATGTTTATCAGACTAGGGCTAGGACATCAGGTGCTCCTGACGTGGGGGGAAGAGTTGAAGCAGGCCCTGCAAGTCCCAGCAGGAGGGATGCCAAGAAGGCCACGGTCCTGCTGGTGCTCCGTCCCCCTTCCAGGGAAGTTCCTGCTCTGCCCCCGCCCCCCCACTCCCAGAGCCAAGGAAAGTGTCACCCCTAGAGTTAAGAGGCTGCAGCCAGCCGCAGGAATTTGTGAAACCTGAATTTGCTGTGTGGCCTTGGGAAAGTCACTTCCCCTCTCTGGGCCTCAGTGGTCTCATCGGTAACGGGGACAGTAATGGCTTTCTTGCCCACCCCCCAGGGTAGCTGTGGAGGCTTAAAACATTGCTGGGCTGACTTTTTTGGCCTCAGCATTAAGAGGGACAGAGCAAAACTGGAGAGAGTCCCTGAGGAGTGATCTGAATCAGGCAGGGACCCCCGGTCTGTCGGATGGAGGGGGAGGACCAAGGGATCAGGCTCCATTTTGTGCCCAGCCCAGTGCCTGGCATGTGGACCGTCTCCAATACACATTTGTGAATGATAAATCAACGAGAGTTCCCACTGGGAACAGAGACAAAGGTTAGCCTGGAGAAGAGGTTTATGGGAAATCAGACAACTGATGCCCCAGCAACAGAATGGCTGTGACGAGACACGGGGTAGAGATGGTTAGAGACAGGTCCTGGGGACAGGTGCGCAGACACTGGAGGACAGATCTCAATGTGCACGAGGCCGTGGGGGTGGGGGTGGGAGTTGGGGGGATGAAGTTGCATTACGCACTGTGATGTGTCTGGACCTGCAGGACCCCCTGAAGACAGACAGCTACATGTTACCAAGTCCTTGCTGACAGGCTGTGCAGGTTAGGGTGAGGGCCCAGTATAGGGGGCCCATCCGCCCAGGTTCAAATCTGCCCCTAACCGGCTGTTTGGTCCTGGGAGAACTGCTTCCCATCTCAGAGTCTCAGTTTGCTCACCTGTAAACTGGGGATATTGTTACCTGACTCAGGAGTAGCTTAAGGGTTACGGGTGTGCCCAGCTGTCCCAGAACAGAGCCCACAGGTAGTCAGTGTTTAGTTAGTGCCGTGTGAGTGTTGGCCATTACTGCCTGTAGGTCCCCGTTGTCCAGATGGGGAAACTGAGGCTCATGCAGATTCAGCGATGTGCCCAAGGTCACCTACCTTGAAAGGGGCAGCACTAGAACTTCAGCCCTGCTGCACCCACCTGGAAGCCTGCACCCCTCATCACTGTGATGTTCCCATCACCCCTCTAAGAGAGACGGTGCCCCCTTTCCCACGCCAGGAGGCAGAGCCCCAGAGAGCAAGTCCATGACTCCAAGTCACAGAGCTGTCTGCAGGCAGAACACAGGTTTGCTTCCCACTGCACCACACCGTCAACCCCTGGGTGCCATCCGAGGCAGGAACGGGCTGCCTGGGGTGGAGCGAGGAGCTGCCTGTTGCTGGCCACGGGCCAGTACAGGCCGGATGGGCCCTTCAAGATGGCACAAGGTGACCTTTCTGCTCCCTTGTAGCCTGAGGTCAGGTGATCAGATGAGATGATGAATGCGGAGGCTCTGGAGACGGTGAAAGTGTGACGGGTGAGATAGGAGACGAGCCCTGATTTCTGCTGGGGGGTGGGGAGAGCAGGAAGTCTCATTCTTTATCTGGATCATTCCTTCCTTCCCCCTCAGCCCCACCCCATCCCCCCCCTGTTGCCTTCTCTGTTCGTCTGTGTTACTGTCCCTCTCTGTGTCCCTCTGTCACCCCACCCCAAGCAGCACTCAACCAAGATGAGTAATTAATCCCCCATCTTTCTTATCTGGTCCTCTCCGATTTTGTTGCTTTTGACCGAAGACGATTCAAAGACATGTGATATCCAGAGTAAGTTACAGAATCTCACTGAATTTCTCTGCCTGAAAGCATGCAGCAGTCAAAGGTCATTTGATAAGAGGGACGGCTGGATCGATGCAACACCGCAGCACGTCAGCTCTATGGCTCTGTCAACGTAAGAGACCAGGGCAAAAATAGATAATCTCAGAGTTATTTACACGTCTGTGTCCGGCACAAGCTGTTTATCTTTGTCTGGAACAGAGTTAAAACTGCTCCCCAGGCACTTCAGCCAAGGATCCTGGTGGAAAGGAGGCATAAGAGATGATAATAATAGGAAGACGAGCTGGCTCGGGGTTTCTGACAGAGAGCCGGTGAACTGGAGGAGTCTGAAGACATCCGGCTTTCATCCAGACGAATAAACATCTTTCCTTTCCTTCCATTTGGGGAGGAAGGTTTATTCTGTTCTAGGCCGTGGGAATACAAAGCCGGTGGAGATAGACACCGACAGTCGACAGGGACACGTTCCTGTCCTGCTGGGATTTGGGGGCTCAGGGGAGGACAAGGCCGGTAAACAGGCAATTAGGGGGAGTGTGTGAGAGCCTTGATGGGGTGGACAGAGGCCATGGGGGCCGGTGGAGGGGCCGTGTACTGGCACCGAGAGAGACACAGGCATGGCCTCAGACAGGCTTAGAGACAAAGCGACCCACAGCACATGGGGTCCAGCTGACAACCCCAGCCGTGTGGGTGTGGCCCACAGGATGGCCCGGAACCAGAGTGGGCTTTGGAGACGGGCAGGGAGCCCACGGGGAGCGGATGATCAGCAACGCCGCCGAGGGGGGCCCGTGCAGAGCGTGTGAGGGGCTGTGGGCTGTGAGAATGTTGGGGACGAGCAGAGGTTGGCTCAGGGGAGTTGGGGAAGGGGTTGGTGAGGATGTGGGAGGCCACCCCCTGCGCGATGGGGAGCCTGGAGGTCTGAGCAGGGAGCGCCGGGCAGAGCGGCTGCTGGGGCTCCGCGGATCGCCGCAGCCGCTGGCTCCAGCTTGGGAAACATAAGCCTGGCAGGTGGAAGGCTTGCCCCTGCTCACCATCTGTTGAAGGAAGGGTCACGCAGGTGCCACCTGGCTTCCCGGGGGGAGATAGCATCTGGGTGGCAGCGAGCACTCCTCGGGGAAGACGCTGGATGGGGCCCGCTCATGATTTATTCAGCAGCGTCAGACACCTGCGGTCTGGGGCCAGCGCTGGCCTTGGCCGTTCTCCAGGGCTTGGTCTGTCTCTCTGGGTGACCGGGCATGGGGATGGGAGAGGGAGGCCGGCCCAGAGGGGGCCGCCCTCCGTCTTTAGCTGGTGGTAGTGGGGGAGGGTGTGTGCCCCACTCCCTGGGGGCCAGCATTCTCCCCCAGGAGCTCAGCTTCGAGGCTCACCATTGCCTGAAGCTGTCGCCTAGCGATCCCAGGCAAACTCACTGCCCCAGCACCCCTGCAGACCCTCTCACGTTCTGTGTATATGCTCGTGCCCACATCCATGTGCATCCACGTTCATGTTGTGTGCTTGCAACCCACAGGTGTGCTGCGTTTTCATAGGCCCAAACTGGCTTTGTGTTGGCATCGACGGAGTGAGAGTCACCGCTGGTGAAAAACCAGCAGCATTTGCGTGCCACGTGGTAATTTGCCGGGCAGAGCCTGCTCGCACCCGTGTTCTCCACGCTGGTCTCCCATAATCCTGAGCGGTGGCGGGCAGGTAGCGGGCGGCCCAGAGGAAGGTCAGGGGAGTTCATCGCTGAACAAGGAGAAGCCAAGTCTCCTGACCCCGGGCTCATAGTGTCGCTTGAGGAGACAGAGATCTCCTCGTCTGCCCTGGGAGCCAGGGCATGTACTTTTCCAGGTCCTCCTAGCAGTTCTCAAAACTGCTCATTTGATCATTTTATTTTTAAAAAATGGTTTTTATTTAGCTAATGGTTTGCTAGTAACCTGGGCACAGTAGCTGGGTAGTGTTAAGATTAGCTGCCTAATGCTGCTCTCAGGCAATGTTTGAATGTTCACCATGTGTAATAAACCGATGCTGTGGCCGTATTACGTCCCACCCCTTTGGATGCGTGGCCATGCAGGCTGAGGACTGGCCACAGCCAGGCTCCTCTCTAGCCAGCTGGGCCAGTTTCCCTGAGGACAGTAACCTTTTTAAAAAATATACATTTTTATTGATATCAGAGAGGAAGGGAAAGGGAGAGAAATTGAAACATCAACAAGGAGAATCATTGATCGGCTGCCTCCTGCACACCCCACACTGAGGCTCGAGCCTGCAACCCTAGCATGTGCCCTGACTGGAAATCGAACTGTGACCTCCTGGTTCATGGGTTGATGCTCAACCACTGAGCCACACCGAAAGGGCTAACTTTTTTTTTTTTTTAAAGCAGGCCCTAAACTAAACACTTTGCAGGCGTGATCTCAATGAATCATGACAAGCCTATAACGTGGGTATCAGTATTATTCCCATTTTACAGATGAGGAAACTGGGGGCCAGAGAGGCTCAGGGACGTACTTACAGTTACACAGGCAGGCGGTGGTGGTGCTGAGGGCCACATCCAAGCTGCCTGTCCCCCGCGCCTGCGAGAGCCTCCCTCCGCTCCAGCTTCTCCACGACCGCAGGCTGCTCCTCCACTGCCAGGAGGACCATGGACTTGGGCAGTAGAGGGGCAAGGAGGGGGACTTGCAGCAGCGACCACCCCAGGCCAGGGCAACTGGGCGGTTCCCCTGCATTAGGCTCCCCACCCCGCTGCTCTCTGCAGCTCCTCATTGCAATCCTTCATGATGAACTGCCAGCGGTTCCCAAGTGGGGAAGAGAGGGAAGGGTGGCCAGGCGAGCGTCCAGATGGCCCTGCTGCCGGGCGTGGGCTGCATCTGGTCTTTATGTAAGAGTTGCTCCGCTTCCCAGATTGCCTTCGACGCAGCCGTTTAAACACTTGTTTTGTGTTTATGATACAGAGGAAGAAATTAAAAGGCCCCCAGGGGAAAAACAGGAAGAAAAAAAGCAGGAGTGATGCTAGGGGCTTGTCAGGCAAAATGGGGAGAGAAACCAGGGCTGGGACTGGTTTCAAGATTACGGTGAGCAGGTGGCTTCCCCGGGCTTGGGCGGTGAGATCCAGGATTCCATGAGCTTGAGCAGGGCGGAGGGGGGGTGTCCTGGTGGCAAAGCAGGGCCAGCAAACGGCTGGTGATCGAGGGCTGCTGCGTGCGGAGGCTTTATGTGCTCTCTCTCCTTCTCCCAAATCCCTGTTTTACAGACGGGGAGACTGAGGCTCGCAAAGGCTCAGCGACTTGGCCAAGGTCCGATTGTTGGAATTTTTCCCCACTAGAATCGCTAGAGCACATGCCTTCTGGTTTGCAGCCCAGAATTGCTTCTACCATGACATACTTTGTTCACCATCCACTCACTCATTCTTTCCTTCTCTTTTAAAATGTACTCCTTTATGTGCTCATGAGTTTTCTTGCTGTTGCTTGAACACACCAAGCACACGCCTGCCTCAGAGCATCTGCACCCGCTGTTCCCTCTGCCTGGAATGCTTTTCCCACAGATGCCCCCCTGGCTCGCCCCTTGCCTCATTCTGTGGAAGAACAGGAGCTCTACCTGCCTATAGCGCTCCCCTCGCTCGCTCTCTCACCTGGCCTGCGCCATTTTTCTTCCTAGCACTAATCACTACTTGATCTTTCATTATCTATAATAATAAAAGCATAATATGCTAATTAGACTGGACAGCCGAACGTCTGGGACGTCCTTCCGGACATCCTTCCAGACAAAGCTACAGCTGCTGCGAGGGCTGAGGGCAGGCAGCCACGGCAGCAGCGGCAGCAGGATGATGGGCGTGGTGCCTTCCCCTGATCAGCCGGTTGCTTCCTGCAGAGGGAGGCCAGACTTTGGCTTAGGCCCGCTCCCCGTGGGACATCCCCTGAGGGCTCCCGGACTGTGAGAGGGGACAGGCCGGGCTGAGGGACCCCCCCCCCCATGCATGAATTTTCATGCACCAGGCCTATAGTATTATATATTTGCTACATTACAGTTATTATATTCTATTTAGTAACTATTGGATAGCTCCCTTTCTCCTCTACAACATTGGCTTCTGGAGAGCAGGAGGTCTGTCTGTGTGGTTCTCCATTCTACCCCCAGCAGCTACATCAGTGCCACACATACAAGGTGCTGAGACAGATCTCTATGTACTGAATGGATGAGCACCTTGTGTGCCAGACCCTACTCCGATGCTGAGGACACACGCAGGACGAAGACTGTCGCCTGCTCTTCGGGAGCTCATGATAGACAGGCAAAGTGAGTGACCACGAGGGAAGGTGGGCCAAGGTGGGTTCCCAAGTAAGATGTCTCTCTTAGCCCTGTGGCAGGGCTAACTGGAGGACCCTTCCATATCCATTCTCCTCTTTTTTCTTAGTAACAGAACCCCAAATTTAGCTGGACATGAGGCCACTCATTCCGAATAAAGGCCACTTCTCCCAGCTCCCCTTGCAGCCCCGTGGCTCTGTGATTCACTTGTGGCCAATTTCCAGGAAGTGTCCTTAGAGAAAGGGGGCGTGCCCCTCTTCCCCCCTTTTTCTGTGTATTAGATTGTGATGTGGCGCCATCTTGGACTGGGAGGATGAGGCCCTTCCCCAGGGATGGGGGAGCAGAAGGCTGGAAGAAGCCTGGACGTCTGACCCTTAGCCCCGGAATTAATTTAGCTGAGCAAAAAATAAACTCTCTTGCTTAATCCACTTTTATTTTGGGTTTTCTGTGGCTTACAGCTGAATAATCCTGAACCTAACAGCTACAGCCTTGCATGGAACGAGGAGGAAGTTCTAGGAGACTTCCTTCTCCACACACAGTGAGATGGCCCCACCACCCACCAAAGGGCAGAAGCTGTGGCTGTAATGTGTCCTGATCCAGGCTGTGGAATGGGACAGGGCCTGTGAACTTCGTGGGTACAGTGGCTTTGGTGGCTTTCATTTGATCTCCACTCATTCATTGACCTTTTCATTCATTTATTCAAGCGTCCCCCCATTTGCTCGTGAAGTTCATTCACTCAGCCATCCCTCCATTGAGACATTCCACGAAGCAGGTACCCGCAGGGCTGGGATTTGAGTTCAAGCAGGGAAACGGTTCCCAGTGGAAGCTCCTCTTGGAGACAAGGAGCCGAGCAGGGCAGGCCCGTTCCCCAGGCCTCAGCCCCGCTGGAGGCGTCTCTGAGACATGCTCACATTCTGGGTTGCAGGAGCATGCTGTTCCTGGGGGAAGGGCATCGGGCCCTCCAGGTTCCCAGGGTCCCCTCCTCCTCCTGGCCGGGCAGGGGCCTTCTACCCCACCCCCCTCCCCCCACACCAGAGCAAGAAGAAAGACCTTTGAAGCACATGCACATTCACTATGCCGTGAAAGGTGGCTGGTTAGCAAGAGAATGGTTCCTATGTCTTGCAGCCTCGGAAAAATCTGTAAGGCGTAAAACTTCTGCTTAAGACACGATGCTAAGAATATTCTAGAAGCGGGTCAGAAACGCATAGGCCTTGTACATCTGCTCTACAATTGAGCCAGGATCCCAGGGAAGGTGGGGTTAAAAAGACCTCAGAGGCGGAAGGGACAGCAGATGCTCTTCTGCAGAATCCTAGATATGACAGGAAAGGGGTTGGGGGTGGGGCGGGGGAGGACTCACGGCATGTTCGCTGCTGGCTCAGAACAAGCCAGTGTTCTTCCTGGGGCTGGATGGGCCTGTGCGTCCCTGCAGACACTTGGTCAACATTGAGGCTTACAAGACAGAAACAAAGCAAATGGATCTATTTCCGTTGTCTTTTGTTATATAACAAACCGTCTCAAAACTCGGGGGCTTAAAATAACAGTGGTTTTACGATTTCTCGCGCTTCTCTGGGAGGTCAGGCGGGGCTCCTAGTTCACGTAGTCACGGCCGAACACACACACACACACACGAGCTCCATTCGGCGGGTGCCTGGAAGGTCCTGAAGGGCAGGTCAGCTGCCCTCCACGCGGCCTTTCTCACCACCTGCTCTCTCCTCCCACAGCAGCCTGGGTCCCGGGACAGCGACAGCAGGAGCTCCCACGCCTCGCGAGGCCCAGGTTTGGGACGGGCACAGCGTTACTTCTGCCACCTTCTGTTGGTCGAAGCACGTCACACGGCATCCCAGACTCCAGCGGGGAGCAAACAGCGTCCGCCTCTTGGTGGAAGGAATCGTGGGTGATCGTACTGGCAGACAAACTTCCACGGGAAGTTGTGAGGGATCACGGAACCCAGAAGGCAGTTACGCTGTGATTTACCCAAATCTGACTTATGCGCAACGTGATGGAAGCGTGCTTGTTGTGCAAAGCGAGGCTGGCTGCTCGCCCGCACAGGCTGGGGCTGGGGTTGTGCACGGCTGGCGCTGCCTCCCTCCCTCTCCCCTGTGTTCCTCTTCTTCAAACATCCCACCGGCGGGAGACCACTGAGAGGAAAGAGAAGGACACCAAGGCCGCAGTCATTAGCATCGGGAACATTGGACTCTATTTCTGGCAGATTTACGGTAGCTGGCAAACCTCTACCCCCCGCTTTCCCGGCTCAGCACTTTGAGGTAATGAGCCCGCTGGATTTTGAGGCACTAGCAGAAGTGCCAGGTGCTGACCAGGAGAGGAAATAGACTCCCCGTGTTCAGTGAGCATCAGCCTGCACCTGGGGCTTGGGACGCAGCTCTGGGCTCAGGGGTGGGCCGCTCACATGTGCCTACCACGTGTCAGGTGCTGCCAGGCATGGCTGGCCCCTGCTTTTCTCTGGAAAAGCACTATTGCCCCTCCCCCTGCTCTCCAGTCAATATGGGTGTATTTCCACCCTGGGCCACTCTCTCTCGTCCAGGCCTCTGTATGTCCTGTTCCCTCTGCTGGAATCACTCTTTCTCTGGTTCACGCCGATGCCGTCCCCAAATCTCGGGCTCCCTGCCTTCTCTGCTGGATTGTAGGCTCCTAGCCTGGTGTTCTCTACATGTTTGTCCAACCATGGAGTGATGGAATGAATGAGTCTCCACAACAGCCCATTTGACAGAAGAGGCAACTGAGGCTCAGAGGGAACTAGCTTGTCCAAGGCCAAGATAAGGTGAGGGGCAGAGCCAGGATTTAAATCCAAGATCGTTTGGTGGTCACACTTGTGCCCTCTCTGCCACTCCTGGCTCAGGAGGCTAAACGGTGGTGGGCAGTGGTGTTGGGCAGTGGGGAGAGGTGCTGGTGGCCTAAGTGAGGTCGAGCGCCTCTCCGTCCATTGCTCACAGGGAGCAATGCCAGAGACGGAGGTGGAACCTGGGCCGGGCCGCGAGTCTCAGTGTTTGGCTGAGCCTGGGAGTCTGGCCTCCCTCAGTCTCTCTTGAATTGAGGATCCACAGGCACTTCTCTGTAAAAAGAGGTGCCAGGCCAGTGGCTCAGCTGGCTATCAGAATCCAGAGGGCCGGGCAAAGGCCCAGGGTCTTTGGCAACCTCTGGTTAAACCAGGGCAGATTCCAGGTCAGAATCAGGAGGTGTTAATCCCAGGGGGGCCGTCAGAACGCTGCTGCATCGTAGCCGCATCCCTATAGCAGGGAGAGAACTGGCCTCAGAGTCCCAGACAGATTTGTTAGGGTCCCATCGCCACCAGTGAGAGCTGCGTGGCCCAGTTACTTCACCTCCAGGAACCTCAGTCTGCTTGTCTGGAAAATGGAGATAATAAGACCCTCCTCATAGGGTTGGTGAGAAAATTAAATTATGCAGGGAATTGTGCAGCCTGTTAGAGCAGGGCCTGCCTCCCCAGCCTGGGCCCGTCACAGGTTGGTAAATATTAGGCTAAAAGGCCTATTGTCCTGCCACTGCCATTGTCCTTCCACTCTGGCCACATCCTCAACGTGGCCCAACCTGATAGAAGGATCACACCTTCCCGGTCATCACTGCTCCTTGCAAAACTGGACTGTGGTACGTTCCTCGAGGACCAGGTGAGGCTGCAAAGGGCTGCCCTGTGTGGCTGTGCAGGTTACTTACTACTCACGGGCACTCAGCTAGGGAAAGTTGTGCTTTCCCCCTTCCCCCAAGCTGTGAGCCTCAGAGAGGAGCTGCCTTGGCCTGGAGGAGGCACCTTTTCCTCATTTGCATAAGAGCTACCTAGGGGCTAGAAGGCACCTGAGTCACCTGCAGTGGGATTCATCCGGTTTGGAAATGTGGCATCAGGTGGGGCCTCAGAGAGGATCCGACCCAACATTCTTGTGGCAAAGAAAACTGCCCACTATTCATTCACTGAACTTTTACTGAACATCTACTATGTGATAAGTACCATCTCTGTGCTCAGCAGAAGGCGGATGACGGAAGGGCACAGGCTGTGGCTGCTTCAACTGTGTTCCCGCTGACCTTTGGCCCGGGGGCACCCCTCTGTCCTTATTACTCCACCTCCAGGGATGTTGTTGTTATTACTCCGCCTCCACGGATGTTGGCAAGGTCCTGGAGCGGAGGGCATGGTGCCAGTCTACTCCAGCTAGCTGTTCTCTGCACTGACTGGCATCGGACCTTGTACCCTTGATCCAGCTGGACGTGTGCAGCTGCTGACCCACTGACCCTGCCGCAGGCTCAAGGCTGATTCGTTGTGAGGAGAGGTGTGGACATTATGCTTTGAAGCCTGGGCCTGGGCCTGCCGAGGCCAGAAACCCAGTGAGAGGCCGTGCAGCCCTGGATGGTGCATTCAGCGGGAAAGAACACTGTGCTAGGAGCCGGGACCTGGGCTCTGGCTCTGGCCTGCCGTTAACACGTGTTGAACTTGGTCAAGCCCCAAACCATCTCTTTGTCTACAAAATGGGAAGGTTGGGCCGCATGACCTCTAAGATTTTGCCAATTCTTACCTTCTGGTCAGTGGTTCTCAAACTGTGGCATGTATTAGAATTGCTGGGAGGGGTGGTTAAAACCCAGCTGGTGGGGCCCCACCCCAGCGCTTCCAATTCAGGGGGCCTGGGGTCAGACCTGTATTTCTACCCCCAGGTCTTAGATGATGCGGATGCTGTTGGTTCAGGAACCACACTTTGAGAACCACTGTTTCAGCATCTCTTGCTGCACATTAGAATGACTTGGGGGAGCTTTAAACAGTGTGAATATCAACCAGATTAAGTCCCAGAGCAATGAAATCTGCATCTCAGAGCGGGAGCCTGGGTTTTGTAATTGTTTAATCTCCCCTCCGCCCCCCGGTGATTTTTACGTTCTGCCAGGAATAGGAACCGTTGTTCTAGAAAAGTGGCTGGGGATGTGACAGGACATTGACTGGGCGAACACCTTATGTCCTTTTGGGGAAATGTCTCTCGGATTCTCGCTCAGCCTCTCCTTGGCTGCCAGGCTTGGAACAGCCTCCCCGGTCTCAGTTTCCCCTTCTGGAAGTGGGGTTGTTAGGACCAAATGAAATTCTGCCTCGCTGTCCTGCCCACCCCTTCCTTCCTCTTGTCTCCAAGGAGAGCTTGTGCAATTCTTCTGCTCTGAGGCTGCTCGGCTGAGCAGAATTCAAACAGCATTTATTAAAAAATCACAATGTGCGAGATGCTGCCCCTAGTGATGTGGGAATACAAAGCTGAATCAGGCAGGTCCCCACTCCCAGGAGCTCACATGCTAACGGGGGCGACAGGCATGTGTCCCAGACGTGAGGCTGGATGTAACCCAGGCCACACAGGAAGGAATCGTGATGAAGGCCCCATTTAAGGTACTTTACAGTAAATTTTAACCCTCCCAACAACCCACGAGATAGCTACTATTATAACACCCACTTTACAGGTGAAGAAACTGAGGCTGTACCCAGTTACCCAGGTTTTGTTGCCAAGGGAGCTCAGAGGAGGATGCAGTTCACAGCGCCGTGGGTAGAGGTGTGGGTATTAGGCTGTGGAGGATGTGTAGCAGTTCAATGGGTAAAGAGAGAAAAGGTATCCTAGACAGAGGGATCAGCATACAGAGGCCTGGAGGAGGGAACCCCAGGTTCTTTAGGGACCCAGAAGGGGTCTGATTTGGCTGAAGTTCAGGCTGATGGTGGGACATGGGGAGAATCAGAGAGCTAAGGAATTTAGATTTTACATCTTAAGCAATGGGGAGCCATTGAAAATTCTTGAGCAGGAGGTGGCATTTTTAGAAAACGATTCAAGTGATCATGGGCTATGGGAGAGGCAGCCCAGTAAGGAAGGTGATGGCTCTGACCACTGGTCCACGAGAGATGGTGAGGCAAAGGGAGGGAGGATAGGAAAGTGGGCACACATGGGAGGCACACAGTTGCCACATGATGCTTCTGGGGGCATCGATCTCTTATGGGCACCTGTTTACTGACCAGCCATTCTGCGCCTGTGGGGAGGGGCAGGGGTAGGGACAGGGGCAGGTGGCTCTCCCAGGGCCCCACAGCTCCACATGCAGCAACCCTCAATATGGGGATATTGGTCAGTGGAGCGTGACCCACTCAGGGTGAAGAACCCTGCTGAAGCAGGTGATGGGTTCCTGGGTGGGCTCAGAGCCGGCCAGCTGCCACATTACCAGGGTGGGGGTGGGGGGGCTGGCCCAGCGGCCTGAGCCGCCTGACCTCAGCCTTCCAGGTGAAGTGTGTCACCCTGCCTGCCTCCCTCTGCCAAGTTCACGGCCAGCTCAAGGTTCGCAACCTCTTTGCGTCAAGCTGAGCGCAAACCCTCCTGGGCTGGAGCCAGTTCCTAGAAGCAAACTCTGGATGTGGAAAGAACATGGGGCTGGGATCCTGCCACTTGCTGGCTGAGTGACCTTGGGGACGTCCATCCCTTAGCCCCTTAGATTTCACTTCTCCAGTGAGGGGATTAAACACAAGTAGGGCAAGTCCTGTGCCCTCCGACGACTCCTTCCCTCTCCACCCGCTCCATCGTCTCTGGTTAACATTCCTGGAGAATCTCAAGACTGCATAGGGACAAGCAGAGCAAGCCACTTTCTATAATCAAAGTCCAAGACCATGTCAGTACGTTAGCACATCATGCCCATTTTATAGACGACACAACCAAGGCCCAGAGAATTTCCATGACCAGCTCAGGGCCGAATATTCGAGAGGTCACAGAGGCAGGGCTTGAATGCCGTCTCTCATTTACTGGAGCTGGTCCTTCAGTTAGGTGCCCCCAGAGCCCCACCATTTGTCAAGAGGTGGGAGGATAAGTCTGTTGGTGGGAGGAGGACTGGCAGACATCCTCCAGTTCCAGGCCCTGGGAGTGAGGAGTCATTCCTTGGCTGATGCAAAATGGGGTTTGAGAGGCACGGGATTTTGTCCCTTCACTGCACCACAGAGAGAACATTCTCATTTCAGCCTCCAGACAGCAGGATGGAGGCCGGCTGCCTTGGATGCTAATGGGCCTTTAACACCTCTCCAAACCTCGCCAATCTCCCTTTCGCACAGAGGACTCATCTCAAGCCTTGGCAGACCAGTTTCCAAGTAGAATTTAATAACCTCGGTTTGTTTTCAATGTGTTTATTTTTACTCTTACCTTCTATTTATGGCCATTATACTGGTTTCCCATTTAAGGCAGTGATATGACGATTCTCTAAAAAACGTGTTTCAGAAGGAAGACCTGGGTCTTGGATTTAAAAACAGCATTAATAATTGGCGTCTAGATTTAGCACAACGAGAATGACTGACGTCTGCCCTAGTCCAAGGTGGGAGAATGCAGGTGAGAGAGGCGCGGCCCAAGGGCACCCGGTACATCCCGGCAGGACTCTCTCTACAGTGCTCTCTCCCAGACCTGCACGCCGCGCAGACCTCCATGCAGGCGCGCTAGGCCAAGGTGAGCCCGCGGCCCCTTCCGGCGGCACGTGCGCGGCCCATGTGCCATCTCATGGGGTCCGCGGGCCCCCGGACCTCGGGATGCGGCAGCTCAGGGCGCGTAGCTGGGCACCTGGGGAGTTCCGCGATGGAGGACGGCGAGGGAGCCCTGGCTGCGGCCCGACCCGGCGCAAGCAGCTGCGGACCTCGGCCGACTGGCCGCGGGACCCTCGCCGGTCACCTGAGGCCGAGGCTGTGCGCGTGTGAGCGCGAGTGCAGACGTCAGCCTCCGAGGCCCGTGCCGCCTCCCGGTCACGGCGCGCGCCCCCGGCCACCCCCCCAGCGGCTCCGGCCCCACGCGCCCGGGCACGCGGAGCGCCAGACTGCGGCGTCCCGGCGGTCGGGGGCGGGGCTGGGGGCGGGGCCAGGCAGCGGGACCCGCCGCCCATTGGTCAAACGCAGTGCCGAGGGCGGGCGCCGGCTCTAGGAGGCGGAGGTCTGTATTGTTGTGGGTCTCGTCGGCTCCGACCAGGGGAGTGGGCGGGAGGGCGATCAGGACGGGTCTTGAGGAGGTGGTAACTCGTTGACTTATAAGATAATCAGTCTTGTGCAGTGAATGCTCTTAGGACAGCTAGAAGAGGACACGGACAACATATCGATTTTTCATTGATCTTTTTTCTGTTTACA
>NW_005871151.1:444361-461543 GCF_000147115.1 Myotis lucifugus | reverse complement strand
TGCAGAAAGGAGCCGTGGGAAGAGCTGCCGAGCTGGGGCCGAGGAGGAGGCCCCGGCCGAGCTGAGCAGCAGCCCAACCCGAGCGACCCCCGTCGGGGTGGGCGGAGAAGGTAGCCTAGGCGGCTAGGACGAGTGCGCCCATCCACGCGCGCACCCCCGGCCACCTCCCAAGGACCCCTGGGAGCCCCTGAGGGTTCTCTCTAAGACCCGAGTCGCCCCTACCGCTCTCCCCTCAGCCCGGAGCCCCAGGCGGGGACCCCGGGATCCGACGTCTCCGCGCCTCCGGGCACCTGGCTCAGCAGGAGTCCCCCGGGTCGGGGCAGGGCAGGGCCGGCGGCGGCGAGCCGGAGCCCGCCCAGCGCCCGGGCCCCGCTGAGCCTTCGGAACCCACCCATGGGGCACCGGCTCCCCGTGCCCCCTCGCCCGGCTGCGCCCAGCCCGGCGCCCCCAGCGGCGCAGAGGAGGAGCCGGACGCAGTGACCCGGGAGCCGCAGACCCTGGAAGACTCGGCGGCCGGAGAGGCAGGCTGTTCCCCGCAGCTCCAGGCGCTTCCAGGCAGCCCTCCGAGCGGAACCAGAGGCCCGACTCGCCCTCCCCAGGTAGGAGAGAGACCCCCGACAGAAGTGGGGAGCTGGGTGTAGCGGGGAAGCCAGGCAGAAGGGTTTGAGGATGGTCGGGGTGAGGCTGGGGGAAGCTTGACATGATTAGCACAGTAAAACGGATTGTGGCAGGTCCATCCGGCAGCTTTGCACATCTAGAGAAAATTAAATCAGCTGAGCACCTACTATGTGTCAGGCCGGGTGCTAGGCCCTTTATTTATGCCTGGTTAGAAAAACTTATTGAACTTCTACTCTATTGATTGGTGCTAGAAGCTTCCATTCAAGAGCCCGTTTGAATATGAGGAGACTGGTTCTCAGGGAGGGAGAGGTACTTACTCTCCCCTTCTTTCCTGAGCCAGCTGCTGCCTGCACGCCTGGAAGGAGGGTGGGGCTGGATGTGGTCAGTCGGGGTCCCCCCCCCCCACCCTGAGGAGGACCCCCTCTGAGGAGGGAGGAGTGAGGATCCCCTTCCTTGTCCAGAGTTCCTTAGCTTTCTCTGGGTTGGTGCAAGGAGTGTTTCCCGAGTGAGTCTGTTCCCAGGATGGGTGTCCTGTACTCAGCTGGCCACAGGGACCCCATGCACCTCTGAGGGGCTCCCTCTGACCTCTCCTCTTTGCCCCCAACCCTGGGAGGAGGAGGAAGGATATTGTCCAGGACCTCCTGGGAGGTAGGAGGCCAGGCTGGGAAGGGCAGCCAGCTCAGGAGCCTGTGATTCAGGCTTCCCCTGGCATCAGGGACACAAGACGGGGTCCCCCAAGACCTCTGCCTGCTCTCCAGTCCCACCCCAGTGGCTGCTCCAAAAAGCCCCTTGACTGCGCAGAAGCGTCACGAAGCAAGGAGCCCGCTTGCTGTGTGCCAGGAGCTGTGTCAGCCTCTAGGCTTCTCACTGGGCTCTCTGGGCCACATTCTGGGTTTGCTTTTATCATTTCCCTTTGAGAGATGACCAACCAACACCCCCCAGGCCAGGCCATTTGCCCAAGGTCGCTGAGCTGGTGAAAGGCTGAGCTGGTTTGCTGGCCGGTGATGCCTGCCTGCCTGCCTCCATCCTGAGCCACCAAGGGTGGTGAGGTTGGCTTTGCAAAGCCCCCAGGACCCATCTCAGCGTGGGCACGGAGGCTGGCGAATCTGTGTGTCCAGCGAGGCTGCGACGTGCCCTAGCTGAGGAGGCTCGAGGTGTGTGGGAGGGAGGGGGGGCAGTGCAGTGGCGGAGCTCTGGGGTGCTCACAGGGAAGAGGACGCCGCCTCACTCTCGTCCTGCGGTCCTTGCTCACCTGACCTCCATCTTCCAGGCAGGCCCTGGGGGAGGGGCTCCAGGAAGAAGGGGGGAGCCCACAGATGCAGGCGCTGGGAGCTGGAGCAGGGTTTGCTGGAGAGCCCTGGGCAGGGTGCCCGCACCCAGCTGCCTGGAGGGAGAGGGAACGAGACTGTAACAGGCCTCGGGGGTCATTTCCCTGCCAGGCTCCAGCCGAGGCTTCCCTGAGTCAGTCACCATGTGAAAGGCTCCGGTTTGGTCTGGGGGTGGGTCTTCACAGAGGCCAGAGGCCAGAGCCCAGGCTTGGAGCCAACGGCCTGACTTTAACCCTGGCCCGGCCACTCATCTCTGTGAACCGGGGCAAGCGACTCCAGTCGATGGTCCCTCTTCGTGGGGCTGTTGTGAAGTCATTGGAATAAGGTACACCAGGTACCCAGTGATGGAAGCCTGCCTGGCTGGGGTGACTTTTCCCCCAGGATGACCCCACCCCAACTCTGCTTCAACCTTTCTGCCTCCCGGGTGCCCTTAGAATGGTCCTGGTCAGAGACCTGCACTCAGGGACTCCTGCTGCTGTCTGTCCCCTTGAACCACCAGGGTGGACTGTCAACCCGGAAAGGGCCCTTTGAACTCTGACCCCTGTCTCCTCCTCACTGTGTAGGTGTCAGCCTGGCTGAGGATAGAGAGGAGCAGGCAGTGGGGTGGAGAAGTTGTGCTCACAGCACTGCCCACAGCTCCTCCTCTGGGGGAGGAGAAGGGGGAGAGATGCGAGGGTGAAAGGCGGAGCCCACAGAGGTGCTGTCACCTGGCATCCAGGTGTCTGTGAGCCTCACACAGCCCCACGTGGTGGAGGCCACGTGAAGGCTCACAGTCTTCTCTCAAAGAAGAAAGCCACAGATTTTCCCTCTCCTTGTTTGCCTCTCCCTGCCTCCCTGCCTCCTCTCTCTGACTCCCTCCTCTTCTCTCTGATTCCCTGCCTCCTCTTTCTCTCTCCTCTCTCTCCTCTCTCTGAGCCCCTGTCTCCTCTCTCTGACTCACTGTCTCCTCTCTCTGGGTCTTAGCCCATTCAGTCCCTGACATTAGCATGTCCGTAAGAGGAGCCCTAGGGGTAGAGGCTGGGGTAGGTGGTGATGGAGACAAACACTGTTTCTGGGGGCTGCTGGCCTCCTTCCCTCTCGGTCTAGACAGAGGTGACCACCAGCAGAGTCAAGCTCCCTGCAGAGGGACTTGGGGAGGGGGTGTCCTTGTTGGGGCCTCTTTCCCCATCTCTGCTGGAGGCCCAGGCTGGCTCACAGCCCTGAAGGAGACTGAGAAGGGTTCGAGGCTGTTGATCTTGTATCCCCGGCTCCCCACTGCCCACCTGTGCGTGCGCCCAAGGCACTGAGACCCTCCTTGTCACAGCCCCCGGCCAGCCAGGCAGGCGGGGGTGGAGGGAGAAGAGCCCAGAGGCAGAGCCATTTGCTTCATTCATTCATGGATCACTTATTGAGCGCCAGCTGTGTACACGGCACTGAAATCCTGTGGGGTAAATGGAAAGATGGCTTTAGACATGAGTAGGGTGGGGGACGTGGGGGTCTTAGCTTGGAGTCACTGTCCTTGGAGCCACCCTTATTAACTCGGGCGCCAGTCATGTAGCTTTTAAGCACCAGGGTCCTTATTTGTGAAATGAGGAAGATAAGAGGTGCCTCAGAGGGAGGGGGTGAGGAGACGCCACAGCACTGGGCAGCCTGCCTGCGGTCCCGTCCCTCCTCTGCTGGTGGCAGACAGGCGTGTCACCATGAGCAAGTTCCCAAACTCCTCTGTGTTTCAATGCCCTCGTCCGTACATTGGGATAACTCCACCTGCCTTCTGGGATCACTGAGGGGCGAAGGGGTTAGGACGTGTTCTCATCACTTGGAACATTCTGGAATTTATTAACTGCAAAATAAACGCCAGCTATTACTCGTCTACACTTAGCACAGTGCTTGGCACGCGGCAGGGGCTTGGTTCATGGTGATCGTTAGCCTGGCTCCTGGCCCGGGGTCAGCGGTGTGCTGAGCAGCCTCACTGTGTGCGTCTCTTTGCAAGTCATTCATTGACATTGTGGCGGCTTGGAATCAGCCACGGTGGCAGTATGTACGCCATGGAAATCGACAAACGCTAGCAATCAGAGCTTTTTCAAAAGGTATTTTTTTGAGAGCAGTTTACTGCGCAGCGGCTGTCCGTCGCCTGGGTGGGCAGGACGGGTGCCAGGAGACTTGCCCACAGGATCTGTCTCCACCTCAGGTCTCGGCATCATGGCAGACAGAGCTGTAAGATGCTGGAGAGAGCCTTCGCGTACATGAGCGAGGCACTCCAGGCACTGACCTGGGGCATCCAGGAGGGGGGCCAGCACGTACACCCCTTTGTGACTCCTCTGAGCCCCATTTTCCCCGCCTGCACCTCCCTGTGTGGTGGCCTGGGGGTCGATATTTCAGGGGCCTGTATCCATTTCTCGTTCCTCTAGAGAGGAAGGGATTCCTGCTGGGGTGGGTCGGGGTCCGAGCAGCCTTCAGACAGGAGTAGCATTTGAGCCAGACCCTGAAACATACAAGGGAGGGGGTGTTCCGGGGGAGAGACTCGCCTGAGCTGGGGAGCGGAGGCAGATCTCAGCAGAGCTCAAACCAACTAGAGTGACAGGGGCTTGGGGGTCCTGGGGGGATTCTGATGGGTGCTGAGATAGGAAAGGAGGGAATCTGGGCTGTGACTGGCCTTTGGGGTGGGGAGGGGCTGATGGAGCTCCTGGAAGTTTGGAGCTCAGATTCATTTCAGCCTCGTCCACAAGGCGGGAGGCTCCCATAGAAAGTTCTGGGTATATCAGAACCATGAACCCTCAGAGTTAGAAGGACTTGAGTTGTTCAGGGGTCATTTCTCTGACCCATATCACCTAGTCCAGGTCTCTGGGTCTCCTGACTGAGGTGGGCAAACTCCCAGGGCCTGGGGGGGGGGGGGGATGTGATCTGGACACGGCCTCTCCCATGTCGTGTCCTGGAACTACAGGCTTCTGGGAGGCCAGAGACGGAAGGGAGGGATGGATCAGGGAGAGGACGGAATCTAACAGGAGTTAACATCTCTGAGATCTCGCCATGTGCTGAGCCCTTGACAATAGCTGCATGAGTTGAGTCCATTGTATAGATGAGAAAAGTGACTCCCAGGAAAGTTAGGCGACTTGCCCAGGAGCAATAGTGAGGGAGTGATACAATGAGGATTCGAGCCCTCGCAGTCGGTGCTGGAATGAGTAAAGGGCGAGTGAGTGAGTGAGTGGGTGAATGAAGGAGGAAAGAAGCGAGGGTATGAACGAACGAACGTGCAGAACTCCAGAGCCGCTTAGAGAGACCCTAGGCCACCGTTCCCATTTTACAGACGGGAAACTGAGACCTAGTCAGGAGCCAGGCAGAGGAGGCCACGGCCTTCAGCAAGGGCGGCAGGGCTGCATCCGGGGCCTCCTGACGTCCGCTCCCCGCTCTCTGTCACAGCCCCGAGCCATGATGAAGACCCTGTCCAGCGGGAACTGCACGTTCAGCGTGCCCGCCAAGAACTCGTACCGCATGGTGGTGCTGGGCGCCTCCCGGGTGGGCAAGAGCTCCATCGTCTCTCGCTTCCTCAACGGCCGCTTCGAGGACCAGTACACGCCCACCATCGAGGACTTCCACCGGAAGGTCTACAACATCCGAGGCGACATGTACCAGCTGGACATCCTGGACACGTCCGGCAACCACCCCTTCCCCGCCATGCGCAGGCTCTCCATCCTCACAGGTGGGTGCCTGGGGTGGGCGTGGGTGCCCCGCATGTGGGCGTATGTGCCCAGCACTTTACAGCGGGCAGAGTGCTTGCCCACCCATCGTCTGAGATGAAGGTCACAGAGGCCCCGTGCGCTGTGCAGGTCACCTCGGTGTTGCCACTTGTCCGAGCAAATGTTGGTGCCAGGGCCCAAATTCCATCTGTCCAACTCTGGATCCATTACCCAGGACTCCAGAGCGGCCTTCCCGACCAGGAACTGACAGAGACGGGCTGGGGATGTCCTGGGAGCAGAGGGGCTGCCGCCTTCCTCCTGAGGGAGGTGACTCGGCAGGGCTCCGGGGCCCACGGCCAGTCTGCTGGGCTCAGGTCTCTTGACATCCCATGTCCTTTGCCACCTCTCAGAGCGGTAAGAACAGGAGCCCGGTGGGGGTCAGCCAGAGGGCAGGAGGGGGCCCTGCCCATGCTAGGGGCTTGGTAGTAATGACATAACGGTGGTGATAGCTAACACTTATTAAGAGCTATGTGTCTGGGGCCCAGTCTTAGAGTTCGGCATTTATTTATGTAATCCTCACAGCTAACCTAGGAGATGGGTATTCGCCTCTATTTCACAGGTGGGGGAACTGAGGCCCAGCGAGGTTAAGTTACTCCGGTGGTAACACAGCTGATGACTGGAAGTCTGTCTCATGCTTTACCACTAAGCTATGCTGAAGCCGCTCAGCCCCGCGAGATTGTTGGGGGTCAAAGGGCAGGTGGAGGTGGGGGCTGGGCCATCACTCACGTGACGCCAGCAGCTTCGTGTGGTAACGAAGTGGGCAGGCCTAGAAGCCAGGCTGCCTGGGTCCAAGTCCTGGTTCCCCTGCGTCCTGGTTTGGTGCTGGGCACGGGCGTGATCTCTTCGTGCCTCACTTTTCTCATCTGTTGTTGGCATCACAGCAGCCATTGTGAGAACTAAATGAGTTAACACGTGAGAAGCGCTGGGTGAGCAGTTAGCAAGTCCTCAGTGAGTATCGGTGGGAAGTAAAGCAGCGCGTGCAGTGTGCCTGCTGCGGGCTCTGCGGAGGCATGTCCCAGGCCACACCCACCCATCGCTGGGCGGTGATGAAGGGAAGGAAAGAGCGAGTAACCCCCTCTCCAGTCACCGCCAGAGTCACCCTCAAATCAGATGCTTCTGCACCAAGAATCCCATGTCATGCTCACCCTCCCCCCCACCCTGCTCGTGCCCCCTCTTGGGGTGCCAGGCTTGGGGTGAAATAGTCCATATTTCAGAGAGGCGGTGTGTGAATAGAAAGAGCCCTGGACTGACCTGGGTTCGAGTCCTGGCTCCACCATGGGGGTGGCGTAGACATGTGACCAGAGGTCCGAATCGCAGTCTTGCCAGCTGCTCGGGCGTAGCCTCGCCTCCTCCAGTGAGGCTGAGAGGAATGGAGGAAAGTGCGTGGGGCACTTCCAGCACAGGGTGGCTATTGCAGGACTGTCAGCCCTTGGGGAGGGGCCTGGGGCCCACCCATGTAACTAGGCTGACATCTGAGGCAGGGAGAGGGGGAGAAGCAGAGAGCGACCACAGGCATGTTTTCAAAATTAATCTTGAATGATACAAACAATATATACAAACACACCCTCCTTTAAGCACATAGACCAGGCTAAAAAGCCCCCTTGACTCATGTCCCCTCCCCCAGCCCTGCCCCCTCCCGGGGGTGGCCACCCCTCAGTGTGGCGTGGACTCTTCCGGCCACATTAACATTCCTGTTGGAATCCCCACAACAGAGTATTTTCGTCTGCTGCTCTTTTACGTGCATATACCATTCCGAGCACATCTGCCTGCCGCTTGCGGTTCCACTCACCCATCCGTGCCTCCTTTTCCAACCTGGTGCTGATGCGCACGGCAATCTGAAAACCATCCATTCTGCCGCCACCTCTCCCAGCTGCCAGCCCCGGCCCGCTGACTCTGAAGCTTGGCGCAGTCCTGCATTTGAATATGTCGAGGCTGCCGAATCCTCAGGGGCCCCGGATTAGCCGAATGGGACGGGTTTGGCAGCCCAAGTGGAATCGGTTGCCAGGCTGGTACTGCCTGGCAAGTGCTTTTCTGAACAGCCCACACCGTCATTCATTCCATCCCATCCCTCCGCATCCATTCAGCTGGCTTTAGGAGCACCCACCGTGTGCCGGGCCCTGGGAGGCGGAGAGGGTGATGAGGCCCCCTGCTCCAGAGCTCACTGTTCAGAGCGCACCATAGACCGGTCGGTGCACAGTTCTGAGCGTGGCAAGTGCTGTGTGGCAAGTGCTGTCGTGGGGACGGGCGTGTGCTCTGGGGTCCAGAGGAGTGGGCGGCGGCTGCCAGGCCTGGAACCGCTTCATCCTCTCGAGAACTTGGGCCGGTTGCTGCTGCCCCTGAGCCTCTGTTCCCGCATCGGTAAAGCAGGGATCTTGCCATCTCACCAAAGTGAGGAAGGGTCTTTGAGCGTGAGGTTGTGATCTCTGTAGTAAGATCTGGAAATTGGGATGAAAGCGGCAGCCCTCTCTCCACCCCTGTCCCCTCCACATCGTCCTTGTTTCAGATTCAAAGGTCTCCTCCAGTGATGCCGTGAGCTAAACTAGGGGTAGTGTGGCCCTTGGAGGCCAGCAGAGAGCACCTACTGTGTGCCGAGCACTGGCTAGGCGAGGATAGACTTGGGCCCCAATCTTGGCCTGGCCACATGGAGCTGTGGGATCTGGGGCAGGCTGGTCGCCCTTTCTGAGCCGCAGTTTGCTCACCTGTACCACGAAGGTAGCATACCTCACAGAGGCCTTGTAAGGACTCAGGGACACAGTGGGCATGAAGCCGTGCCGGCTCCTGAAGGTGCGTGTTCTCATTAGCATTGTTGATACCCAAGACCACTGGCCAGCGTCACTGCAGTCATCTCCTGTGACCCTCAAGGTCAGCCCACAGGGCAGTGCTTCATCCACATGGGACAGGTCGGGAAATGAGATTGGAGAGGTTGCATGGTCCCCTGAGGTCACGTGGCCCCCTGAAGGCCGTGTGGTCCCCTGAAGGCTGTGTGGCTGGTGAGTGGAAGAGGCAAGATGCACACCCGGGCCACCCGATGCCGCACCGAGTTCCTGCTGTGCGTGAGGTGCAGCTCCCGGCCTGGGGTGTGCTCTGAACGAGACAGGCAGGACCCCTCCTCTGTGGACATTGTATTTATTGTTGTTCTACCACCGTCCCCACAAGCGCCCAAGTCACTCAGCCCTGCAGGGACACGGGGGGTGGATGAACCGTGTCCGAACCAGGCGGTGCCACCGATGAGCTGCGCGGCCTCGTGGGGGAGAGGGCTGTCGGGAGCCGCCTGCGAACTCACCGCCTGGGGTTTCTCTCCCCACAGGGGACGTCTTCATCCTGGTGTTCAGCCTGGACAGCCGGGAGTCCTTCGACGAGGTCAAGCGCCTGCAGAAGCAGATCCTGGAGGTCAAGTCCTGCCTGAAGAACAAGACCAAGGAGGCGGCGGAGCTGCCCATGGTCATCTGCGGCAACAAGAACGACCACGGCGAGCTGTGCCGCCAGGTGCCCGCCACCGAGGCCGAGCTGCTGGTGTCGGGCGACGAGAACTGCGCCTACTTCGAGGTGTCGGCCAAGAAGAACACCAACGTGGACGAGATGTTCTACGTGCTCTTCAGCATGGCCAAGCTGCCCCACGAGATGAGCCCCGCCCTGCACCGGAAGATCTCCGTGCAGTACGGCGACACCTTCCACCCCAGGCCCTTCTGCATGCGCCGCGTCAAGGAGACGGACGCCTACGGCATGGTCTCGCCCTTCGCCCGCCGCCCCAGCGTCAACAGTGACCTCAAGTACATCAAGGCCAAGGTCCTCCGGGAGGGCCAGGCCCGGGAGCGGGACAAATGCACCATCCAGTGAGCGGGAGGGACGCTGGGGTGGGGCTCGGGCAGTGCCTTACGGGAGGCGGCCCGGATGCCCGCACCCCCCAAGAGACCCCCAATGGCAGTCGTTGGCGCCAGACTGGAGGACCCCAGCCTTGAACCTCTGAACCTTCTCTTGCCTTCCTGCCTCCTCCCTCTGATTCCACGGATCCCCCTGGTCCCAGCTCCGCCGGGCGGGGACGGATCTCCGCAAGCAGGAGACGAGGCTGGGAGACAGCTGGACTTGATGCAGGGATCCCAGTCGAGCCTTCCTGCCCTTGGGTCATAAGAAACACTGATGCCAGAGGGGCCAGGACCCCTGCACCCCACAGGGCCTCCTGGGACGGCGACAGGATGAAAACGGCACCCAGAGCAGCCGGGAGAGCTCAGCTGTCCTGGCCTGAGACCCAGCTTGGCTCAGCGGGCAGCTAGGAGAGCCCCTGCACTCCCAGTCCTGAAACTCTCGCCCTCTGGCTCAGCTGTTTCTACCCCTGCCCCCCACGTGGGCCCCGGCTGTCCTGGACCTCAAGCCAGGGGCGTCTGTGTGTGGAAGGGGGTGCAGCCACGTCTCTGGGGCCACGTCCACCCCCGGGACCACCTGCCTCCCTCCGCCTCCTCTCCCAGGTTCCCCCGTCTGCTGGTTTACTTTGTTGTTACAGCTGTTCTCACGTCGTGTGTAGCGTAGGAATGGAAATCCTTGTACTGTAAAAGCCTAGTGACCCCTCGTTGGCCAGGCCCCCACCCAGTTCCCGTCCACTGCCTCCCCCGCTCCCCCACGGGGTTCCCTGGCCTGTCTGCAGCTGGACACTGCCCTCCATCTGAGCTTTACAGTCCACACTCACCCAGGCCGGGCCGGGCGTCGGGCCGCTTCAGCCCCAGCACCCCTAACCCCCCCCACCCCCCCCAGCTAGTTCAGGACAGAGCTCCATCTAGAACCAGGCTCTCCTCGGTGCTGGGGCCACTGTGTGCTGGAAACGGGGTGAGTGATGCACTTTATGACCCCAAGGCCAGGGCCTTCCCCAGGCCTGGCCTCTTTCCCCTCCCCCGCCCGCCTCTGCCCACCCTGCTGTCCCACTGCCTTCCGCGCACACAGCTGGTGGGAGGCTTGGAGGAGCAGCTGGGAGCCGGAGCTGAGCCTGGAAGAAGCAGGTGTAAAGACTCCCAGTGGGTCTTTTTCTCGTGCCCGGGATGGGGCGGTACTGGGGACCAGGGCCTGCTGGGATTTGAACCTCTAGACCAAACGCTCTTGTCATCAGCTCTTAAATACACTTTGTACTTTAATTTTCTGAAAATATTGATGTTTAGGGCCACAAAGAACCTTAATAATCATCTAGTGACTCTTTCCAAGGCCCAGAGAGGGTAAGCAACTTGCCCGAGGTCACACAGCAAGTCTAGGAGCGGCAGGCACAGGGCTAGGTCTGGGCATTCAGCACACACCGTGATGTGTGTCCTCTCCTCATGCTGCCTCTGAGGCTCCTGTAGATTCGGTGTACATTGTGCCCACATATGCAGTGTACACACATGCGAACACACACACACGCCCTAGCCTCAGCTCTGCACACCCTCCGCCCGCACCCTGGCCCCTGCTGCTCACTGCAGCAGCCCTGACCTGCATCTGTGCCCCTGCCCATCCCGCCCCGGACCTTCCGTTACCTTGGCCAGGACAGGTGTGCGGCCTGGCCTCGCCCAGATCTCTGTGTATACTCTCTAATATTAAAGTGGGTTTGTTTCTAAGCCGTGTCCTTGATCGTGTGCATTTCCAAGAGGAGGTGGCCTCTTCCCCCCACAGCTGGTCTTTCCCTCCTCTGAGTGACACCTGCTGGGGTCCTCGCTCTGCGTGTCAGTATCAGTCTTCACGGTTAAAGGATGTGGGGTGAGGGGGGAATAAACTCTAAGCCTCTCTTAGCCCAGGCCCTCCTGGGCCCTCTTGGGGGCAGGTGCTGAGCGTCTGTCCCTCTAGAGGGGTGGCAGGTGAGAGGAGAGGACCCTGGGGACCGTCAGCCGTTGGAGTCACCATGGTTGGGTTCCATGTGGCTCCCATAGAGCATCGGTTTTGCCCCCGGGGGACATTTGGCAATGTCTAGGAACTGGGTCGGGGGAGGGGGAGGGGTGTCGTGCTCCCGGCGTCTGGTGGGAGGAGGATAGGAACGCTCCTGAACCCCTCCTGTGGCCGGGACAGCCCCACGAGAGAGTCACCACGTGGACGGTCAGCCCTGAGGGCAGGACACTGCCTAGGTCTGTGCACGGCTGATGTGACGTACGACTTTCTGGACAAGCGGAGTGTGCCCTCCTGGGCAATGAGACGGGACAGGGGTGGGGTGGCAGGTGGAGGGAGAGGGAGGAGGTCTTGTCCTGGTGAAACCCTGAACGTGCCACCTTGGACCCAGGGGGAAGGGAAGGGAACGGGCCGGCCCGGCTGCATGCCTTCCACCCCTCATCCCCCGCCGCCTCGGGTCTTCAGCTCCCGGAGAAACACGCTCCTCATGTTTACCCGATTTCAGCATCATGTCCAAGACGGCAGAGCCGGTGAGGGGGCAGGCTGGGGAGTCCACACCAGAGGCCACCAAGCTCCATGTGGGCGAGGAGAGGATTTGCATCTGGGAGTTGCGGACGGGTCTGTGCTGCTGATCAGTCAGCAAAGGCCCCTGCATGTAGGTGCAAGGCCTGGGACGGAGGGCAGGGTGGGCCCTGCACCTACCTGCTCAGAGAGAAGCAGGCAGGCCCCTGCGTGCGGGGAGCTCGCGATCCAGAGCGAGAAGCCCCTGCCTGCACATTCACAAAGCAAGGTGTGCCCGGCTGTGGTGGCGGCAAAACCAGGTGACCCTGGGATGCAGGGAGCCGGGGAGAGAGCCCAACCTCTGCCCACCGAGGAGCCCAGCCCCTCCCACCCTTGGCCCACACCAGCCCCAGACCATCAGTGTGGGAGGCAAGTCGCTCCGACGCTTCCCCACACCTGGTTAGTCCCTCTGCACTGCAGGTCAGCCCTGCACCGCGGGGCGCACCACAGTGAGCCTCCACGGCATCCGGCCCAGCCAACCCACCTCCTCCATGTGCGACCCCAAGGGCGCCATGTCCTTGCCCAGTTGTCATCTGGTTCGGCTCTAAATGAGAGGTGGGGAGGAGGGCAGCGGACCAGACAGCACACCCACAGCCCCTCGCAGCCCTGTGCTGTCTATGAGAGAATTAATATTCCTGTTACATAACCCACAACATTCCGATCGTTGCTAAACAGAACACGCTTGCTCCGGCCCCGGTCCCTGCATCCCACACTCTCGCCCTGGAGTGGGGTGAGCCAGCAAAGGGCTTTGGCGGAGGGAGAAGATTTCCCCGGCAAATCTCTTCTTAGCCCTGGGACAGAGGGTGGAATAAGATGGTAGGAAAATTCTTCTCATGGGAGACCCTTCAGAGACAAGCCCAGGGCAGCCCGTTTAATTCCCGGCCCCGAGGAAGGGCAGGTTGGGAGTCTGATTTCAGAGAATTCTGCACTGCGAATTCTAAGTACTTGCTCTGTTCCGCCTCCCTGAACCTGTCACTTACTCAAAAGAAAAACTTCAGTCTGCGTCACAGCTTGGCAGGGAGGTGGGGGGGGGGGGAGGGGGGAGGGGGGTGTTGACGGGAGGTCAGCCAGCCGGGACTCAGAGGCAAAAGCTGCTGGGAACAGGGGAAGGGAAAGGGGGAAGGGAACAGGAACTGACCTGTGTTGAAGACCTACTGTGCACCAAGCACTGTGCCGGGCCTGTTACCTGTACCCTCTCATTGGATCCTCATGGCAAAGCTATGTAGAAGGATGATGAATCCCGTTTTGCATACGTGGGAAACGGAGATCTCAGAGAGGTAAAGCCACTTGCCCAGGGTTGCACAGCCGAGTGGCAGATCTGGGCCTGAATCCGAGTCTGATTGCAAAGCATGTTTCCTCCCCAGAGCTTTTGTAACTGGGCCACCTGGGGGGCGGCTCTGGCGGGAGAGGCCAGCAGGTGGGACGTGCTTCAGGAAGCAGGTAGGTGTAATTCACAGGGCGGGAGGCGCCCTGCAGCTCATAGCAAAAGGAGCGCTTGACTTTTTTTTTTTCGTGGGAGAGTCCGAGGTAAGCGTGCAAGGCCTGAGGGTGGCTCTGCTCCACCCGGCCATTCAGGCTCCATCTCCACAGTCTTGTCACCATCGGCGAGGTCGAAGCCACCGCCACGTTCAGGTTCCATGAGGGATTAGGGAAAAGCGTGCAGAGGATGCATCCCTGCTGCTCTCGGCGCCCCGGACGCATCCCTTCCACTCACTTTCCCCTGACCAGGCTCCGTCACGTGACCTCCCCACCCTGAGAAGGTCTGGGAAAGGCAGCTCCCTGCTAGGTGGCCGGGGCCCTATGGTGACTCATCACTGTAGAGAAAGCGGGGAGCCATCCATCGCTGGCCAGCTGACAGTCTCTGCCCAGTCGCCTCCTGCAGTGCCAGGCCTCAGGACCTCACCTGCAACCTGACTTCAGCTCTGCTCAGTCGCCCGCATCAGAGGGCCGCCCTGACCTCCCGCTGCTCCTTTAAGCTGCATCTGGCTCTATTTTTCCCTGTCCCTCGATGAAAGCGGACTGTCCCACGATTTTTCTCATCTATACTCAAGGCACTTCAGGTGGCAAGCAGCCTCAGTGAAAAATCCTCAGGCCCTGGCCGGTGGCTCAGTGGTTGGAGCATCCACCGGAGCACTGAAGGGTTTGGGCTTTGGTTCCCTGTCAAGAGCACATACCTGGGTTGCAGGCTCGATGCCCAGCCCCGGTTGGGGCGTGTGCAGGAGGCAACCAATCCGTGTGTCTTTCTCCTATCAATGTTTCTCTCTCTCTCTCTCTCTCTTTCTCTCTCTCTCCCCCCCCTCTCTCCCTCCCTTACACTCTCTCTAAAAATCAATGGGGAAAATATCCTCAGGCGAGGATTAACAACAACAAAACATCCTCAGCGCATGATGGACATCTCAGTCTTCATTCAGAGGACTTTCCCTTCCTCCTCGGGCTGAGGTCTTCTGTGCACAAAAAGCTGGGGGCAGCCGGGATGTTTGTCTCTGCCTGGTGCTATGGGACTGACAGACGGTCCATGCCCGCAGCGTGGTGGATGTTTAACAAGGGCACTGAAGTCTCAGGGGTAATACTGTAGATGTTTCAGAGGCCGTGTAGTAAGTGCCAGCCATAATTATTTCTGTGCCAGTGAGGGTCCCTGCGGGCCGCCTGGGGCGACCACACACCCCATGTGGCCCCACCCGGCGGCATCAGCTCTGCTGTGTGCCCCTTATGAGCCAGCCCTGGGTACATCGCTTCTCTGCACCTCCTCACAGAAGTGAATCAGGGCCAGTCCCTGCCCCACAAAGAACCAAGCAGCCCATTCGCAGGTAACTGCAATGCAGTCTGTTACATGCTGTGACGGGGGCTGTGGAAGCTCAGAAGAGGGGCCCCTTGCCTGGGCGAGGTTCCAGACTGACCTCTTTCTGGGGGAGATGAGGTTGGAGTGACTCTAACAGCTTAGCAAACGCTAACCCGGTTTCTAAATGGAATGTGCAAGGGACTAGAGCTCATGGAGCCAGAGCACCGAGGACAAAAGCCTACTTTTCCGTGAAACACCCGAACTACGTGCTGCCACAGGGCCTTTGCACTGCAGTTCTCTCTCTGCTGGGAATGAGCTTCCTCTAGAGACCCCTCTGGCTCATTGCTCACTTCATTCATATCTCTGCTCACATGTCCCCTCCTCAGGGAAGCCCTCCTGACCCCTCTCCCTCTGCTCTCAGATCCACCACTCTCCAGCCTCTTCCCTGCTTTATCTTTTCAGACTCGACTCCTGGCCATGTGTTTGTTGATTGCATGTCTCTTCTATGAGAATGTGAACGGGATGAGAAATATGTTCTTTAAATAGATTTAGAGAGAGAGAAAAGGGAAGGGGGGGAGAGAGAGAGAGAGAGAGAGAGAGAGAGAGAGATCAATGATGAGAATCATTGATCGGCTGCCTTCTGCACGCCCCCTATTGGGATTCGAGCCCGCAACCCGGGCATGTGGCCTGACTATGAATCGAACTGGTGACCTCTTGGTTCATAGGTCGACGCTCAACCACTGAGCCACACCAGCCGGGCCTTTTCTTTTAAACTTTTTAATAAGCACGGCTGTAATATGGAAGAGAGACGCGGTGCAGAATCAGGGGGGTCAGGGGTTCAGGGGGGTTCGTCGCCAGTGTCACTGTTATTCTTTGAGATGGAGAGGCTTGAACTCGCTGTGATGCTGTTGAGAAAGATCCAGAAAAGAAAGATGACAGGGGAGAGAAGGAAGGGCTGATGACTGAGGGTGTGGGAATGGCTGGGCTCCAGGGCACGGGAGGGGGTGGGGAGGCTTGGCTGGCCTCCAAGGGGAGGGCGGGGAGGGAGCGCAGGGGAGCCTGTGTCCTCGCTCCAGGGCCATCGGCGTCATGGTGTGCTGCCTGCTGGGGACGGAGGCCGGTCCCCAAGAGAGCGTGTTCTCAGCTCGCTAATATTTTTACAAGAAATTAAACCCGAAGTAGAAAGGCCCGAATCAATTTTATCCAAAATGAGAAAGGAGCCGAGGTGATGGCTGCAGCCCAGGGGGGTGGGGCCTGGGGGAAGAAGCCACGGGACCTTTTATTTTCACCCACACACAGGCCCCGTGGGCGCTGGGAGCTGGGGGCAGAGGGAGAAGGGGCTCAGGGAGCCAGGGGGTCGGAGGGGCGGACAGGTGCCCTCATTCAGGGGAAGGTGAGAAAGGTTTCTCAGAGGAAGTGACAATTTCACTGCCTCTGAAGGGTTTGCAGAATTTTAGCAGGAAGGACTTCCTGGAGGTAGGGGATTGCATTATTCTACTTAAAAGAAATGTAATTACACTGCACATTAAAGCTCTTAGCTCTGCGCCTGCCGTGTCACCAGCTCGCAATGTCAATGAGCCATTCAACTATGATTACTAATAATTTTCATGCGTTTAAAGTTTGACTTCACCCAACCCCCCCCCCCCCCCCAATTTTTTTCTGATGCTTATACTAACTGTGGACCCTTGGCAGTCGAGGGAAATCAGACGCATAATTTTTTTTTTGTAAGGAATATGTATTGCTTTCACAATATCTTTTGATTTTTTTTTTTTTTTTTTTTTTAGAGGGAGCGGAGGGGAGGGCGGAGGGAGGAGAGATGGAGAGATAAACATTGTTGCGAGAGAGGCACATGGATTGGTTGCCTCTCACATGCGCCCCAACAGGGGATGAGCCTGCAACCGAAGGCACGTGCCCTTGACCGGGAACTGAACCCGAGACCCTTTGGTCCTCGGGCCGACTGGGCCGACACCAGACACACAGTCTTTAAAAATGCCCCCTGGGAAGTACTGTCCCCAGCAAAGTGTGAGTGACATGTGAAGCTGCTGTCTTGGGCGGTGAGTGGCTCTAAAGCAAGGACTTGAGTTGTTACCGTGAGTTGGGTCTCGCCTGGGCGGCTCCGCGCTGGCTCAGGGCTCCCTGGGCGGCGGGCAGACTCCCTTCTGGTTCCCACCGGAGCAGCATATGGTGGAAGCCAGGAGCGGCAGGCTCAGCCGGGCTGAATGAGGCTCTGCTCTTTAATCCACCCCCCGCTTCTGTTTTTCAGACTAAAAGCCAACACTGTTTCAGAGGTTTCATCTTTCTTGCCCTGATTAGCACTAGCGCTTGGAATTCTTCTGAGGCCATTTCCT
>NW_005871151.1:421964-444177 GCF_000147115.1 Myotis lucifugus | reverse complement strand
ATAAAACCCTTGAACAGTCGAGACTCTTGGGGGGCTTTCCCCACACTTTCCCCGCTACTTATGTTAACCTTCTAACCCACTATTATGTGCTAACCTGCTTGCACCAGCAATGGTGGCACAACACATGCACACACAGGAACAGGTGCACGCATGCATACACGTGCACACACAACACACACAGGTACATGCATGCATGGACACACAGGCATATGTATCCACTCGTACACATGAGCACCCACATGCACATAGGCATATCATAAGACACATGAACACATGCTTACACACACTAGTTCACACACATGCTTGCACATAGAGACACCTGTACTTACACATGAACACACATTTGTGCATGTGGAACATAAGCACGCACACAAATGCATACCACCATACACACAGGAACACATGCAATTACAGCCATACATGCACACACATGCAGCACACACATGCAACACACATGCACAGATACACCCTCGCACACATGCACGCACACCATGCATGCTTGCAAGACACACCCACGCGCACACATGCACAGGCATGGCAGGCGCAGGCATGCACAACACTCTGCCAAGAACAAGTGAGGAGGAGGAGGAAGGTAGACACATCATTCTTTTCCCTCCAGTTCAAATGACTTCTCTTCCTTGGCACCAACTTTGTTTTGATAGATTCGTTATTTTTTTAGAACACGAAGACATGGGACTGAAACCAAGTCCCCGGTTTCACAGATGGGAGAGGCGATTTCTAGCAATGAATCTTCTTGAACAAAATGACATAACAGCAGAAGAACTTGGAGGCCCTCGGAGAGTTGGCTATATCTGCGGCACCCCCGGCCCCGGCGCCTGCAGGGAGGCAGCGCAGCGGAGGGAAAGGCACTGGACTGCAGCCTCGCCCTGTGTCCGGCGGCTCGGACACTCCTTTGCTGTGGGCACTTGGTCCATCCGTCCCTGGTCCCTTCAGCGGTGACATCTGAAGGTTCGGGCATAACAGATGGAGACATCTCGGAGCTTTCCTCGGGCCACACAGCTATAACTCGTGTCGTAGTGCCCACGCGGGATCCATTCCCACAGGGCTCCCCAAATGTGAGCATGCGCCCGCATCGCCGGGGTCTTGTTAAAATGCAGAGTCTGAGTCAGTGGGTCTGGAGTGGCCTGAGATTCTCCCTAACCCGCTCCCAGGTGACGCTGCTGCTGCTGGAAAGGCCTTTCCCTCTTCCACACGTTTCTCAAAGGTAGAGCGAGGTTTGCCACCCCCTCCCCACTGTACCCCAAGCCCCTGGGTGGGACAGCTGCCCCTTTCCCCTTGGGCTCCGGGTCTCCCCAGCACCACCCACCGCCCTTTTCCGAGGCAGCTGCTCCCCAGCCCCCACCGTCACAGTGTGGGTGTCAGAAGATCCACGTTCCCTTTCGCTGGCCTCAGAGCCCTTACCACAGGGAGGCCTGGGCAAGTCCCGCCTCCCGTTGGAGCCTCAGTTTCCCCCTCGGTGTGAAGAGGCGGCTGGGCTTGCTCTGGCCCCGGCCGCACCCTGGCAGAGCCTTACCGAGTGCCCTGGCCGGGTGCCACTCTCCCAGACTTCATTGAACCGCACGGGGTGAGGCCCATGCATGGGTGTTTTTGAACAGCTGCCCCGGTGATTCTGACGGGCCAGGGTTGAGAACCACAGCTCCGATGCTCCTTAGGGGTCAGCTCAGTGCTGTCGGTGTGGGCCCAGCGCCTGGGTCTGCACACAGACCTCACACGATCAGACGCAGGCTCGGGGGCCACCGGTGCAGCCCCAGCTGTTAGGTCTCCCCGGCCCCTGGAAGAGCCCTCGCAAGGATGCTGAGGATAACGCCCTGGCTTCCAGGTGAACTTTCTTTTCTGACTGGCACACGATGCACATTTTAATTAAAGACTCAACCCCACACGTCAATCACCCGCAGACCTCCCCCGCCAACGCACCTTCCCACGAGGGCTGGCAGCAGCACCTGTGTGGGTGCAAGGGGACAGGGGAGGGGGAGCATGCGGGGGGGCGGGGAGGGGGGCTGGCACAGGTGGCTGCTGTGTGCTGGGAGTTAACCTGACATCCAGGCCAGACAGGGGGCCCAATTAGCTAGAGCCCCCTTGGCTGCCGCCCAGCAGAGCCCCACACAGAGCCCTGAAGAGGTTTCCTTGAAGCCTGCGGGGGGTGGGGGGTGGGGGGGGGAGCTTGGCTGGAGAGTCCCGTGGTTTCCATAGCGACCGGCCTCTTCCTAAGCCTCCCCTCTGTCACTGGGGGAGGCTTTCAGGGTCTAAGAGGCCCAACCCAGAATGGGCACCAGACCCATCCAATCTCCGCTCAGTGCTGCCTGCTGGAGGCTCAGGGCACATCCCTGGGGGCAATGGACAGACGGACGGACAGAGACGCCAGGTGGGCAGCTGCCCCGCCCCCACCGGCCCCCTGCAGATGGGAAAGCGGTCATTAGGATAAGGACAGTCATGGGTCCCTGCCCACGGTTAGTGGCATAGCAAGTGGCCCTGAACGCTGGTGCCAGACCCCCTGCAGCTACAATCCTGGCTCTGCCCCAGGTGCTTGGGAACTGAGGGCAGGGCAGCTCCGTGCCTGTGGCCCATCTGTGGATGGGGTGGTAACAGCACTGTCGTCCGGGGGGTACGTGTGTTAATTAAGGGAAGTCCTACCACAGTGTCCAGCACGGCGGAGTGTCGGGGTTTTCTCATTGCTTACGCGGTCCTGGGCAGTGAGAGTCTCCAGTGTCCAGGTTAGGAAGGGCTCCGCCCGGCCCCAGGTTGTCCCTGGCCGGGCACTGGTTCCGAGGGCCCCAGGCTGCCCCTGGCCGGGCACTGGTTCCGAGGGCCCCAGGCTGCCCCCTGGCCGGGCACTGGCTCTGAGGGCCCCAGGCTGCCCTTGGCCGGGCACTGGTTCTGAGGGCCCCAGGCTGCCCCCTGGCCGGGCACTGGCTCCGAGGGCCCCAGGCTGCCCCTGGCCGGGCACTGGCTCTGAGGGCCCCAGGCTGCCCTTGGCCGGGCACTGCCTGATTCCAAACAGGTTAGAACCTGGGGGGCGGGGGGGGGGCACTCAGGCATCAGGTTTATAGAAAACTCCGCAGGTACTGGCTGTGCTCAGCCAGCCGTTCAGAACCCATAGAAATCTGGAGTGTCGCCTACTCAGCCCCCCCTCCCCCCCCCAGTCCTCAGGGGGCTGCTGAAGTCAGGACTTCGGGGCGGGGACGGCATGGAAACTGCTGTCTGCACAGCCCTGGACCCTCCGCTTCACGCCTTTCCTTCCACACAAGCACGCAAGCTCCCGCCGGAGCCCCGCTGTGCACACGACCTGGAATGAGGCGGGGGCCTGCCCTGTGCTGCTCCCCGACTTGTGGGGAGGTAGATACGTGTCCATTTATCACACAAACACACTTGTAATTGCAAGTGACAGTCACGGCCAAGAGGAGTGGCCCAGGGGCCAGGTCTGAGGACATGGAGACGTCAGCAGGTGAAAGGGGTCATATTCCAGGCGAAGGCAGGTCCCAGGGCCACGGCCAGATGGAACAAGGCACCTTCAAGAAACCGAGGGGCAGGAGGGGCATAAGGCTGGGGGAGGAGGGGAACGAGGTGAGGGGGGTTCGGTGAGCGGGGCCAGGCCAGGACACGCAGGGGGAGGTGCAGTCCGGCCCGCTGTGCGCCTCTATCCAGGCCCTGCAAGGCGCTGAGAGGTGTTAAGCACCAGATGACATCGGATTTGCAATTTAAAAGATCCTTCTAACTGCTGTCGAACAGACTGTGAAGCTCACAAGGGAACTGTCAGCCAAGTCTATTAGAGTCAGACATGAACCTGAGGCCCGGAGATGGAGTCACTGTGAGGGTCATGTGGCCAGCAAGCACCCGAGGCCGACTCCAGCCCAGGTCTTCACACCCAAGTCTGGGTTCCCTCCACTTCCCCTCGTTCTCACTGCTCCCCCTTTGTCCCAGCAGCCCTTTCACCCCGTGATGTCATCGTCAACTCCCAACTCCCCCGCCCGTTAAACCGCATCGATGACATCCCTCCCCAAAGCCACCGCGAGGGCGGATCTTCATTCTGTGAAGATGGATCGGACTTTGAGAAGCAGCCAACGGCCAGCGGCAGCCAGAGTTGGCAGGATAAGGTGGAGATTACATCGGCATCCATTGCTGCCTAACAAATTGCCTCCAAACAGAGCAGCTTAGAACCACCGGCATTTATCATCTCACACAGTCACGGCGGGTCAGGAACCAGGGGCAGCTGAGCTGGTGGTTCTGGCTCAGGGGTGCTCCTGCGTGTGAGGTCAGGGTGTCAGCCGGGGCTGCAGGCACCTGCGGGCTGGGCTGGGGCCGAGGGTCCAGTCCCAAGGCGGGTCCCTCGAAGGGCGGCCCCCTCACCAGTCTGGAAGCCCCAGTCCTTGCCATGTGAGCCCCTTCGTGGCTGCTTGTATGTCCACAAAACATAGCAGCTGGCAGATCCACTCAGCCTTAAAAAGGAAGGAAATTTGGACACATGCTACCGCATGGATGAATCTTGAGGACATTACGCTAAGTGAAATGAGTCATCACACACACAAATGCTGTATGATTCCACTTATATGAGGCACCTGGAGTAGTCAAGTTCACAGACAGAAAGTAGAAGGGTGGTTCCAGGGGCAGAGAGGGGAGGGGTGGGGAGCTATTGTTTAGTGCAGTGGTTCTCAACCTTCCTAATGCCGCGACCCTTTAATACAGTTCCTCATGTTGTGGTGACCCCCCAACCATAAAATTATTTTCCTTGCTACTTCATCACTGTAATTTTGCTACTGTTATGAATCGTCATGTAAATATCTGATAGGCAGGATGTATTTTCATTGTTACAAATTGAACATAATTAAAGCGTAGTGATGAATCACAAAAACAATATGCAATTATATATGTGTTTTCCAATGGTCTTAGGCGACCCCCGTGAAAGGGTCATTCGACCCCCCAAAGGGGTCACAATCCACAGGTTGAGAACCGCTGGTTTAGTGGGTGTGGCTGTCTCCGTTTGGGAAGATGAAAAGAGTTCTGGGGATGGATGGGGTGCCGACGGTTACACAGTGATATGAAGGTACTTAATGCCCCTGAGCTGTACACCTAACAGCGATGAAAATGATAAATTTTATGTCGTGTATTTTGCCACGATGAAAGGAATTGGGGGGAAATCTCCCCAGGACCCCAATTTCAAGACAGCTCCCGGCCATCGGGTCCTACTCCCTGGGAGAGACCGGACCTGCCTGCCCCCCGCCACCGAGGCAGTTTCCTGGGTTATGTCTCTGGAACTCTCTGGAGTGGGGAAGACAGAGGCGAGCCCCCAGTGAAAGGCAGCCCCGACAGAGCTCATCATCTGGCAGGACAGACGGACATCAACCCAATAACCAGGTGTTGTTCAGTGCTCTATCCCCAGTGCCTGTTTCATAGCCTCGCGTATAGTAGGCCCTCAGGAAATATTTGTTGAACGAATGAGTGAGTTAGGCACAAAGTAAGTTGTCAAGGTACGGACAGAATGAAGAAGGACGCTGTGACGGCCAAAGTTTGGTCCGGAGTTTTTGGGTGGCACGTGTGTGTTGAATGAATATATGAACACGTACTGACCGTGCTGGGTGTGTCCTGGCTCTGCCACTCACGGGTCAGCTTCGCCCATGTCTCCTTGGAGGTGTCCGTCTCCCTCTTGTGACATGGGGGACTTGTCTTAGACCAGCAATTTTGTTTAAAGTCTCCCCGCCCCCTTTTTATTTTTTTGTTAATCCTCATCCGAGGATGTTTTTCCCATTGATTTTAGAGAGAGTGGAAGGAAGGGGGAGAGACAGAAAGAGAGAGAAACATTGATGTGAGAGAGACACGTCATTGATTGGCTGCCTTCTGCACGCGCCCCACCGGGGCCGGGGATGGAGTCTGTGACCCTTCAGTCCTCAGGCCGATGCTCCAACCACTGAACCAAACGGGCTAGGGCCTCCCACGTTTTTAAAGCAGCTTTCAAATAAAACTGTATGTGGCAACCTGACAGGTTAGTGGAGGTGTTGTTGCTTAAGGAGCCTGTTCACTTGTACCCCATGGGGGGTGGGGAGTGCTTCTGAGAACAGCTTAAAACCCACAGGACCCCCGGTTCCCTACATCCCGGTAATAAATTATACTGTTTTCTTAGCAAACATTTATCACCAGCCCTGCCCAGCTTGGCCACGTGACTTGACATATTCCCCCAAATGTGGGCCTAAGTGTCAGCGTGATATTTTCCAGTGGAGGCCTTATGAGGCATTGCACATTTCCCTCATCCCTCTTGCACGCCGCCTGACCCTGCTCTGAGAACATAACATCCCAGATAAGAGCTGCCTGCTTATCCTGGGTCGTGGAAGGAGAGGCATGTCGAGCCAACGTGACCCTGATCACAGCCTGGACCACAGCCACAGCATCTGGGCCCCTGCCCCAGATGTGCACTGCGAGTGAGAAAGCAAAAGTAGGTTTGCAGTTGTAATACAAGTAAATAATACAGTAATTGATCAATAATAATACAAGAATAAGCTGTGTTTTATGTACTTACAAGTGTGAGTCATTGCTGAAAGAAATTGAGATTTGGGGTTGCTTGTTATGCAGCATAAACTGCTGAAAACTGACTAATACAGGTCCCTTCTGGTATTGGTGTGACTAGCTCTTATCTCTGAAGGAAGGAACCCAGGTTTGGATTTTTTTTTTTTTTTTGGAATTTCTTTTTATCAACCTTCTGGCTATTTCCTCCCTTGTGATCCTCCCCTAAAATTTCTCCTCCTCCTTACCGACTACGGAAGTCTCAAACTGGTGGGTCCTGCCTACATGGAACTTGAAAACATGCTTTTTTTGGACCCAAATTCATTCATTTGTTCTATTGTTTGTCAGTTTGTTATTTTATTCGTTTAACAAATCCACTATATGCCCACCCACCTACATGTGAACATAATCACACAACTGTAGGTTCCGGAGCTGCCACTTAGGAACAACCTCTATTCAGTAAATGCTGGTGGGGTAGCTACTCTGCCAGGGCTGCAGAGATGAAAAAGAAACATCCCTGCCTCCTTGAAATGCAGGATATTACACTCAGGGAAGGAAAAGCGTCTGAAATGAGTAAACCACCATCAACAACTCCAAAAAAACCCCTCTTCATCTCAAATTCAAAAAGCACCCGTCATTTCTAGTTAGCGAGGCTGGATAATTTCTGAAATTGATGGATGCTTGCAGCATACACAAGAAGAGCATTTTCGCAGCAACAGAACCTTTTATCTGGCTCACAGGCAGCTAAAAACATCCCAAACCAGGCTTTTTAGCTGTCTTCACTGAGACTAATTTTCACAAACATCATTCTGAGAGTGGGCCGTAGTTGGTGAAAGTGGGGAGACGGGGCCTCGGGATTCAGGCACGCATGGGGCCGGTGTCCCGGAGGGAGTCACTTCTCTCTGAGCCTCAGTTTCCCAATCTGTAGTGTGGGCTTATGTAAACAGACGGGGCTGGACCAGATGGCCTCCTATTGCATTACGGCTCTCGGGCCGAGCCCAGAGTGTCCAGAGCATGTTCTTGTCCATCTGCTAAGTCCAGCAAGGCAAGGCTGGGCTTGGAGCCTCCTCCCCAGCTCCCCGAGTCCAGGATCCCTAACCAGATTCCACATCACCTCCGCCTTTCCTTCTCTGACCCCCTCCGCTCCCCCATGTCCCCTCCCCCAGTGACCCTCAATGCACTCCCGCCCAGGACCCTCTGGCTGGCTTACTGAGCATGCTCAGTGGCGATGGCCTCGGGGCTTTTCATTGGCCATGCCCTCTCCCAGAATGCACTTGCCCCCGATGCCCATGGGGCCCCACCTGACTTCTCTCAGGCTCCTGCTCAAAAGCCATTGCCCCCCCCCCCACTCTGCCCACCAAAAGGCCTTCTCCGACCCTCTCCCTAAAGAGCACTGGTCACTCCACACCTCTTCCTTCTGCTTCATTTCCCTCACACGCTCGTTACTACCTGCTACATGGAGCCTGACTACCCCCCCTCCCCAAACATCAGCTTCCTAGGGTACGGCCTTGAGCATTGCTCTGCCTCCAGCACCTAGAACCTGGCACATAGTAGGTGCACAAGAGGCATTTGTTGGAGGAGTGAGCACATGAACAAACATGCAGGGTAGGAGAAGGTCCCCCCCACGGCCACTCTCCCACCCCTGGTCTTGCCCGGTAGATCCCAGCCCTGTAGGCCTCGAGGTACCCACCCAGCCCACGGTGGTAAAGCTGGCGGAGTTCTCAGAGACGCAGTTGTGCAAAGGGGAGACCGAGGACTGGAGGCAGCGGAGGCTCCTGCCCTCGGCTCTGCAAGGCCACAGAGCAAAGCGTCCTGAGCCATTTTCCTAATGTCAAACCCTGCGGCTTCTTCACCCACACAGGCCACGCCAGCCGACGCCGGCCTCCACCCGTCACCTCCGCTAAACTCCTGCCCCTACGAGCAGATGCCCACGGGTGCCACTTCTGTCTCAGACCAGGAGCCCCTCTCTTCCTCCAAAGGGGACAGGTGGGGAGGAAGGGGCCGTGTTGAGTCTCCTGGGGGCTGGGTGTTTTGCAGACATGCCCCTTCTCCTGTCTCTCGCCACAGCCCAGCGGGTAGGGACAGTTGTCCCATTTTATGAATGGGCAGAGTCAGGCCCTGAGAAGTGAAGAGGCTCACCCAGGTCACACTAAGGGAGGAAGCAACCCAGCGAAGCACATCTCCAGTTTCTAGTCTGTGAAGAGCCACGTGAGGCTAGGCTGCAGCCGGGGGAGCTCCCTGCCCCCGAGGGAACGCTGTCAGCGGGGAGCTCATCCCCTCCTCCCGCCCACGACACCTGCCACCTGCCACCTGGCAGTGTCACATGGCACCAGGAGTGAAGCCTGCGGGGGCACCGCCTGGGAGGCTGTGCAGGGAGCCCTGGGAGCTGCATGTCGTGGGTGGAAACAGGATACCACGTGCTCAGGTGCACTCACGTGCTGGAGCGGGCTCCCTCTCCCTCTCTCTCTCCCCTCATTCTCTCTTATTCTCGCTCATTCTTTTATTCTCTCTCCCTCATTCTCTCAATCTCTCTCTCCCTCATTCTCTCAATCTCTCTCCCTCATTCTCTCCCTTATTCTATCTCTCTTCCCCTCATTCTCTCTCTCTCATTTTCTCTCTTCTCCCCTCTCATTCTCTCTCATCCTCCTGCCTCCCCCAGTTTCCTCCAGAGGCCTGTCAGCCTGCTAGGTCATCAGCCCCCAAACTAGGGGCTCACACAGAGAAGCCTCCATCATCAGAAATGGCAAGAAACCTTGGAGACCAGCCAGGCCAGCTCCCTCCCTTGCCAATCAAATCTAAAGCCCCGTGTGTCAGAATCAGGGCAGGCCTGGGGGAGGTCGGGGTCCTTTCAAGAACAGGCACTGAGCATATCTGTGACATGGCAGGGCTCCAGTGCCAGACCACCTGGGTTACAATCTGGGCTGGCTCCCAGCTGGTTGGCCCCAGACAAGTTCCTTGACATCTCTGAGCCTCTGTTCCTCATCTACTTAGTGGCAGGCACGGGTCCATGCTCTGTGCTGATATCTACTCCTCCAGCAACCTCATGAAGCACATACTTTTGTCATCTGATTTAGATCTGAGGAAACTGAGGCACAGACTGGTTAGGTAACTTGCCCAAAGTCACACAGCTGGGAAGCAATGGAGCTAGGATTTGATCCCAGACAATGAAGCTCAGAGTCCCTGAGCTAGACCACTCTTCCAGTCTAGGTATACTGTCTACCGAGGATTAAATGAGATGTGGCATATTAAACACAGCACTGTACTGGCTCAGCGCCGGCACTCGATAAGTAACTATTATCCACAGCAATGACGCCACGGACCTGCCGAGAATCCGGTGAAAGATACAGATCCCGCTGGTAGAAGATGCACCAAGCATTGCACACAGCTTCAGGGGTCCCTGCTCCTGGAGCCCGCCCCACGCCCATCTTGGGGGCCCCTGCTCAAGCCCGGCCCCCCGTTATTTGCACACGAGGAAGGGAGCGGAGAGGCCATGTTGAGTGTGTCCACATCCTTTACTTCATTTGATGGTCTGAGTGGGTTCTCACTCGTCCATTGGGCAGATGGGAAAGCTGAGGGGAACATCAGGGTCCCACAGCAAGCTGGCGGCAGGCAGGGGTCTCCTCTTCTCGGGGAGCTGCTTCCCTGGCTGTGTGCCGACTGGCCCCGAGGCCACGGCAAGAAACGAAGTCCCCAGGGCCGGGTCCTTGTGTGGTTCGTCCTCGGCAAAGGCTATGTGGTGAGCGAGTGACATGGAGTCAGGCGTGGGTCCAAGGCCAGGGACTCAGAGCTGCCCTGGCCCAGCTCTGCTCCGAGCCCGCGTGGCTCTTCCTGAGGAGGAGGCAGAGGAAGAAACAGAGGAGGAGCAGGAGGAATCCCACAGAGCAAGCTGACTCGGGTGGCGGCCAGAACTGACATCAGGGCTCCTCTGCCCAGGCCAGAGCTCAGGCAGCAGGAAAGAGCTGCCTCTCATCAGAGCTCTGACTTGGGGCAACCACCTGGCTCCAGCTCCCACGTTTGCAAAATGGCGACAGACTCTGCCCTGAAAAGCTGCTGCTAGAATGGAGCCATTTGACCATTTTCCAGTTGGGGCTGTCCAGCATGGTCCCCTCATTTGTCAAACCAGGACAGGCTGTTGTGAGGAGTCCATGAGAACGCGGGCAGCGTCCTGGCACAAAACGAGTGCCCAGTGAGTGGCAGCTGTCACCCTGAATGTTACTGTCACAGTGCTGAGCACACAGGATATATACCCCCATGCATGCTGCATGGACGGGTGGGTGGGCCAATGACAGGCTGGGAAGTTGGTTGGCAGAGCAGTGGGAAGTGGGGTGGGGAGATGAATGGATGGATGGGTGGGGAAATTGGTAAGAGGATAAATGGATGGATGGGTGCATAGGCAGACCAATGGATAGGCAGAAAGATAGGCTTTGGGGAAAACAAGAGGTGAATGAGAGAGTGGGATGGATGGATGGATGGATGGATGGATGGGGTAAATGGGTAGATGGGTGAAAAGATGGATGAATGAACCAGGGAGCAGGAGATAGGGAGGTGGGTGGATGGAAGACCAGAGAGTGGATAGATGGGGGACGCTCCTTCCCCTGAACTGAAGCTGGGGAGCTGGTGGTGGCAGCTGCAGAGCCGGCAGGAACACCCACCGGATGGGGAGGAAGGAGAGGCCGGGAGCTGCCTGCCTCAGCAGGGCGGCCCTGGAGAGGGGCAGTGAGCTTATCGTGTCCCCGTGTCCATGTTTGGGTGGAAGCCCGTGGGAGGAGGGAAGCACAGGGGCCTGGCCCGCAGATGCACTCACGCTCCTCAATGCCAAGTGCAGTGGGAGGGCTGCCTTGGGAGGGCACAGCGTCTACCGGACTTGGCGGAAGCTCCACAGCCTGGAAGGGACCCTGAGCTGAGAGGCCTTGGCAAAGGCAAACCAGGATGTGCCCCCGGGGACTCCGAGGCCGGAGCTGGAAGAACAACATGTCTCATTCACCGAGAGCTCCGCACAGGAGGGACCTGCTCGGGGAGGGGGGCCCTGGGCCGTGTGCTGACAGCCCTTCCCCTCGCCGGCCTCCTGTCCTCACCTGCGACCGAAGTCAGATCACCTCCAAGGTCACGTTGAGTGCTGACACCTCATGAGATCACAGATTTCCTGGAACATCCTATGGAGGGGCGGGGCCAAGAGCGGGGTTGCGCTTCGAGGGTCTAGTTGATAATGAGGACACCTGGGGAGGGCTCCCCACCCCGCGCAGGTGAAAGCCAAAGTGCGCCCAGTGGCCACGCGGACTTTGGCTCTGCTCTAAACACACCACCTCTCTGGTTTCTCCTCCTGCCTCTGCCCCATCACTTGCCCCTCTGGGGCCTCGCTGAACTCTCAGTGTTGCTTGGACTTGCCGGGCAGCCCCCCATCTCGCTCTGCCTGGCACACCCCTCCCCCGGAGGACCATGTGGCCACGCCCCTCCGGTCCTGCGTGACCTGCTTCAATCGCACCCCTCGCCCCCCACCCCAGCACTCCCTGCTTTCTAACACACGTTTATTTTGCTTATCAGTTGTCTTCCCCTGGAACAGAATGTCCATTCCAAGGGCAGGGACTTTGGTGCCGGGTTGTGTGAAAAGGCATAAGGAGACCTTGGCTACAGTTGGAGCTGGGACAGGCTGTGGAGGAAGCTCTCAGGCCCCACCACTCAGCACCCATCACCCCAAACAGGAAGAGACACAGCCTGCATTCCCGGTAAGAAGCCGTACCTACTCACTACCCCTGCGGGAGGAAGATTTTCTTCTTGCCCAGCAACAAGCCCAGCCAATGAAAACACTGCAGCTCAGCAAATGAGAAGCCAGCGTCACCCTGAACTTTTACTTTCCGATAATGAACTTGTTTTTTGTTTTGTTTTGTTTTGCTAACGTCCTCCTTGTCCCACTCTCTTTTCTATACAAACCCTCCATTTTGTATAACTCCCCAGAGTGTTTCTTGCCAGGTGAGATGCTGCCCAATTCATAAATCATTTAATAAAGCCAATTAGATCCTCAAATTTTCTGAGCTGAATTTTGTTTTTTTTTTAATAAATCCTGCACACAGTGCTGCACAGTATTATCTGCGGTTATTCAATAACCGTAGTGTGATCATGAAGAGGGCCAGCAATTCTGGAGTGTTTACCCATGTGCCAGTCACAGGGCTCGCTCGCTTATTCCTCAGGGCGCCCCCCGGAGGCAGACACGGTTATTAGCTCCTAGTTTACAGAGAAGAGAGCAGAAACTCGGAGAGGGAGTCTGCTCACGTCCCACAGCAAAACGGGGACCAGACCAGCCAGGGTCAGGTCCAGGGTCATCCCGAGAGCTCCTGGAGTTAGCAGAGTCTCAGTGCTGCCACCATGGGACCTTGCCTTTGGGCAAGTCCCTTCCTCTCTCTGAGCCTTGGTTTCTTCATCTGTAAAATGGAACAGCAGCAGCCCTGCTTTTGCAGTGCTGTTGTAAGGATTGAGGACGCCAGTGGGTGTGAGTGCTTGATGTGGCTGTTGCAGAAGACCCCAGAAGAACCAAGCGACGCTTTGAAGAAGCAGAGAGACACTGTTTTAATTACACCGGCGGACTCCGGGAAGTAATTTCCAAATCAGAGTCCCGAAACATGCAGGGGCCTTCATTTTATATCTCCCTGTGGTCTTTGTCCTGCAAATATGGATTATGCTTCCGGTCTTTTCTCGGGCTTTGCAAGAGGCCCTCAGGTGTTGGGGGTCTCCAGGCCATTTCTGATGGCCTGGCCTGGTGCCAGCGCTAACAACCCTCCCTCCGGGCAGTGCACTGTTCACAGGTTTATGGCCTCTGTAACAGATTCTGCAAGACCAGTTTCTGGGAAGGAGGTAATGACTTAATTATAGGTTAGCTTGCTGGCATGGATTCCAATTGCTAGCCCCCCAAATATCAGGATTACACTTGAATTAGCCCTTTTTAGCCTTCTCATAGCCACTGTGCCTGTGTTATGGTGCCCCCCACGGCCCCACAAGCCTGGGTAGGGAGAGTCCGGGTCTCCCAGACAAGCCCAGGGCCCCAGGCTTGGTTTTGGGGGTAATTCAGGATAATGCCAGCTCGGGATCAGAGATCAAGTCCCTCCTTTCTAGGAGGTTCTTTCCTCCCAGCTGCCCTAGCTGCTGCCTCCAGGGGACTTCTCACAGCTGAGGGGACAGGGCGGGAGGAGCGAGGGGGCGGGGACAGGAAGGCCTCCGCTTTCCCAGGCTGGAGGCCACCAAGGAGCTGCTCTTTAATTCCTCCACCACAGCTGGGCTGCTCCCCAGTGGCTTTCCCAGACCCCGCTGGCCTGGCCGGCTGCTGGGGATAAACAAGGAGGAGCCTCCCCGAGGGGGAGGGGAGGGGAGGGCCTTGCAAAGAGGAGGACTGGGGAGGGGGAGGGGAGTGGGTTCGGGGCAAGCACACATCCTGTGAGCTTGGGGCTGGGGTTGCAATTCTCTTGGGCAACTCCAAGTCTCAGTTTCCTCACCTAGGAAATGGGTTCGGACTGGACCATTCCCCCCAGCAGCCCAGTGCGGAATCAGAACTGAGCAAGCGGCCCCAAGACCTGCCCGGAAACAGCTCCATCCCCGTCACCCTCACCTCTGTGGGGTGGGGGCCAAGGGTTCCTAACTCTGGCCCCGGGCTTTGGGCTCTGGGCGGGTGAAGTGGCCTGGCTGAACTGGAAGGTCCTGGAACTCCTGTCCCCCCTGCCATTCTGCCTGGAAGAGGAACGAGGGTGAGGGCTGGGAGGAAAGAGCACCCAGTGAGCTCCAGCTGCTTCTGGACATGACCTCGTTCCCCTGCGTGTTAGTGTCCTATTGCTGCTGCCACAAATCCCCACACACGTGTTAAAACCACCCTGGTTTCTTACCTTGCCGCCCTGGAGGTCAGAACTTTAAAATCAGTCTCACTGGGTGGAAGGGGTCAGTGGGCTCATTCTCAGGGGCAGGGGGATGGGGGAGAGGGGGGGAATCCTTTCCTTGCCTTTTCTAGAACGGGTGGTGCCTTCATCCCCGAACCACATGGCCTCTCTCCCTCTGCTTCCTCTGTCCCATCTGCTTCTTCCACGCTGACCCTCCTGCCTCCCTCTCAGACGGATCCTAGCAATTACAAGGGGCTCATCGGATAATCCAGGATAATGCTCCTATCCCAGATCCTTAACGTAATCACACCTGCGACGTTCCCTTTGCCAACTTAAGTGATTTGGGGATTAGGATGTGGATAGCTCTGGAGGGCGGTAGTTCAACTCACTGCATCTGTCCACACAGATCTGGGTGTGGGCCTCGTTTCAAATCCCAGCTTCTGACTCGTTGCCCCCATGTGACCTTGGGCAAGGACTAACCTCTCAGGGCCTGTTTCCTTACCTGTACAATAGAGGCAGCAACTGAGGCTTGTTCGAGATGAGGCGGGAAAAGCTCTGAACACAGTGCTTGCTACCATTGTTGAGTGAATGTATATAGTAACCACAACGATAATAAGAATAACTCTTGCCCGGCCGGCGTGGCTCAGTGGTTGAGCATTGACTTATGAACCAGGAGGTCTCGGGGTCGATTCCCGGTCAGGGCACAGGCCTGGGTTGTGGGCTTGATCCCCAGGGTGGGGCCTGCAGGAGGCAGCCAATCTGTGATTCTCTCTCATCACTGATGTTTCTATCTCTCTGTCCCTCTCCCTTCCTCTTTGAAATCAATAAAAATATATTTTAAAAAGAAGAAGAACAACAATTCTTGTTTATTGAGGACTTACTATGTGCTGAACACTGAACTGGGTGTTGAGTGTATGAAGGGGAGTTATACAGACACAATCCAGGCGCTCATGCAAGTTACAACAGAGCCAAGAAGACAGACTTAGAACAAATAATCACAAATAATTAGTTAATTGCCGTTGAGGCCCAGCGGGGCCCAAGGTCACGCAGCTGGGAAGAGGAGAAGTGGGCGGGATTCGCACCCAAGTCCGTCTGATTCCCAAGCCCTTATTTTTCCATGACATTCCCAGTCTCCCAAGGCTGTTTGAGGCCAACGGAGGACTCAGGACCAGAGTCGGGAAGGGGCTTGCCAAATGCAGACCCAGATCTCTGGGCGTCCTGCCCAAGGCCCTTCCTGGGGGAGACTTAGAGACGTAAAGTATTAACAACTCGCAGGAGGGACAGTTACACGCCCAGTGTCCTTGGGTCTCCAGGATGCCCTGGAGAAGGGACCTGTTATCCTGTTTCACAGACGACGGACCTGAAGTCTTAGGTTACATGACACGTGCAGGTCACCTGGAGAGTTCATCGCCAGAGACCCAGGACACTCTCTGAGAGGAGGGCCTTGCCTGAAACCTCCAAGTTCAAGTCTGCCTGGCCCTAAAACCTGTCCGTAACCCTGGCACACTCCTCCTCTGCCAGCCGGCCTGTCTGTCGGTGGAGGCTGTTGTCCTGAGGGTCTAATTCCAGGGTGGAATTCTGCGGGAGAACAGCCTTCAGGGAGACGGGTGGCCTGCTGGCGCCACCTAGTGGCCTTTAGGAGACATGCCACTTGCCCTTGGGAGCCTCGAGGATCCAGGGAGGCCCTGGGAGAGATGTTCACAGAACTTCTCATTCTCCACCCAGCTGGTTCCTTGTAGCGAATGGATGAGGCTGAGCTAGAAGTAAGCAGCATGGCCAGCTTCATTTTTCTGAGGAATCTGAGGCCCACACAGAGAACGACACACCCAGCCAGTCAGGGGCAGGCCCAGGTGGCGGAGGGACTGGCAGGGGGGTAGGCTTGCCTGGAGCCCGCCCAGCCTCTGGGGTGCAGTGCGGCCCGGAGGGGAGAGGGGCCTGCCCAGGCTCCCACCCGGCAGAGACCAGGCTGGGACGGCAGGAGGCCGATGCCCAGCTCTCGGCAGGCACAGGAGCTCCGGGTCACCTGTGGGCAGGCCTCGGAAGACCAGAGCGGCAGGACACGTGGCTCCGGGTTTGGCCTCGGAGGGCCGATAACCCAGGGCCACGAGGAGGGCGTGGCTGGTAGGAGCTGACTGTGGTGGGATTCCTGAGGACGGGAGAGGCAGGCTGGGAAGGGGGATGGACGCTCTTGGCTGAAGTGATAACCACCACCCCTCCCATAGAGATATCCCATGATTCTTAGGGTCAGCCTTGGTTGGAGAAACCCCATGATTCTTAGGGATGAACGTGGCTGGGGAAGCTCCATGATTCTTAGGTACAAACATAGTCCGTGTCCTCCAGGAGCTTGATAAGATTGCCTTCATTGACGTAATGAGCAGTCACTGACCACCCACTCTGTGCCCTGTGCGGGGTGCTGAGGACCCACGGACCAGCCAGGCCTGGTTCCTGCTCTGCAAGATCCCCATCCCCATCCCCGTGGGGCACACAGACCAGGAGACTGGACAGGATGAGTCAGGGAGGCCCCAGGGCAACACGGGCTCTGCAGCCAGACAGGTCTAGCTGATGACACTGACGAAAAGAGGGGCTAGCATTTATTGAGCACCTACTGTGTGCCAGGCACTGGTGTAAGCACTTTCCTTATATTAGCTATTTTGGTGAAATCCCGACTCTCTCTTACTGTGTGACTTGGAGCAAATCACTTCACCTCTCTGATCCTCGAGTTTCTCATGTACAAAATGAAAGCCATACTATCTATCTGGACAGGTGGACAGGGAGTGGTAGTTGCAGCTCCCACTCACCAAACCTCATCTCTGTGCTGGACGCTGGGCCAAGGGCAATGGTCACAGCAACCTTCTGGGCCTCTGCCCTGTGCCCACTTTACGGGTGAAGAACGAGGCACAGGGAGGAGGTGAAACAACTCACCCAGCGTCGCCCCGGCTCAGCTTGGGCGTCCGCCCTGGCTGTTTGGGGCCATGGGTTTCACTGCTACGCCACACGCCTGGGTGGTCCCTGTCCCGTCCCAGGCCCCCCTTGCCAACTCCCTGGGCACCCGGAGAGGGTCCCTCCCAAAGACCGTGTGGCTTGTGAGGGCCGCCCTGGAGCTGGGGGTGCGAGCGGCAGGGCTGGGAAAGCCGGCGCCTCCTGACCCCTTCCTGCGGTGCCAGCTGGACCGGACGGGGAGAGGGCAGCTTCTGTCGAGTCACTCCCAGTGGAGCTGAGTCTGGGGGGGGCGGGGTTGGGGGGGTGTCAGAGAGCTCAGATTCTAGTCAGCTTGTCATCACCGCGCTCCGCGGCCAAACCAAACCGCGGAGGCTCAGAGCCCAGGGCGCTGGCCGGACCCGGGAGGACCCGGGAGCTCTGTTCTCTGGGTCTGAAGCAGCACGGTGGGGCCGAGCTAAAGGGAACATTGCAAAACCAGCAGCCCCTCGCCCTCTAAGAAAAGGAGGCTCAAGGGGCTCCACTGTGGCAGGAAGGGAACTGGGTGTGCAGGGCTGGGCCCCGGGGGGAGGTGCAGGGCCTGGGCACAGGCAGCGTGGTTCAGGTCAGGCTCCACCTGTCACACTCTCACACTGTGTGGCCTCAAGCAAGTTTCTTCACCTCCCTGTGCCTCTAAAAGCTCCATCTGAAAGGATTGGGGTGACACCAGCGCCTGCTCCCCAGGAGCGAGACCAGAGGTCACGTGCACCGGGGTCTCCAGTTTGCTTACCTGCGTCTTTCCCAGGACCTCCCAAGGCGGGCGCTGCGCCTGCCACTCCCAGATGAAGGGACTGAGGTGAAGACTCTCAGGGGCCTCCCGGAGCGAATAAGGGGTGGAAACGGCCAGGGTTCAGCGCGGACACTGTGCTGGCCTTCGTGTCACTTGGCCCCAGTCTCGGTTGAGACTGTAGGGCCTGCTGCGTTCTGCGACCTGGTACATTCGGTCATTGTCATCAAGCAAATAGAATGGCTTCGGGGTGAGTAGTGAGCTCCCCGTCACTCCAGGGGTATGCAAGCCCAGCCTGAGCGTGGTCAGGGTCTTCAAGGGTTGATTTGGGGTTGACCTCAGAGCCATTTGAGGGTTCTCCCTGCCTGCAGATGTCAGGGTTCACCGTTGTCCTCTGAGAGAGACAAGGAGGACGCGGGCATGACTAGACTGCCTTATAGCGGGAGAAGCAATGTCACGCGCCCAGCTCAGGTGAGTCTGGGTCGGGACCTCCGTCAAGGTTAGCCCACCCATCGTGCACCCCACCAGGCCTAAGGGGGAGGCACCGCAGGAAGGCGGCTCCTGCCTCTGAGTGAGGGGAAGGCAGACGGTGGAGGGAAGACACAGGGCCAGGAACCCACTTTGGTCTGGTCCCCTCATCAGTCACCTGAGGACACAGAGGAGCGTGTGTGTCCCGATCTGTAATGTCATTCAGGGCCCAGGACTGCGGAGAAGGTGGGAGGGGGGAGCGCGGGCGGGCTGGGCAAAGCCTGGTGCTCGGCCAAGGGGCATCGTTCACACGGGGACTCCTGGCCTCACTCAGCCCCCTCCCCCTTCTCCACCAGACAGTAGACAGAGCCTTGATTCCCCAAGCAGTTGGGGTGCACTAAGCCCTGTTCCCGATGTTCTGCACAGGTGACCTCATTTATCCTAACAGGGGAAGACGGGGGCATCATCACCTCATTTCTTCAGAAGCGGAGACTGCGGCCAGCGAGGCTCAGTCACTTCCCTGAGGCCACGGAGCCGTGAGTGGCAGAGCGGGAGTTCATCCCTGGCTGGGGCCGCTGAGTCCCAGGTCCTTGTCCATGTCACCCTGGCTCTGGGGGCCTCCTTCTGAGGGTAGAGGGTGCCCCCCCCCACCCTGCCCCTGCTTCGTATCCCTCCAAGTTCATCTCATCTGACCTTCAGGGTGAGATTATGTCAACCTCAGCTCCACCCTCTGTAAAAGGACTCCTGTCCTGGCCAGGAAACCGCAGCCCATGCCCAGGACGCGGCCAGGCGGCGAAGCAGCCAACAGGGCCGGTGCTGTGAGCCTCGAGCACCCGCGCCTGCCAGCCACCCGCCAGGCACCTTCCTTTATTACCAGCTTCTCTGGAGAGAGACCTCGCACTCTGTACATGGCACCCATTTAAACTGCACAATTTAAAACGTTTAACTGGCGAAAAACAAATAAAGTGCGCACTTTATTGGTTTAAAAAGATTTTTTAAAATCCTCACCCATGGATAATTTTCCATTGATTTTTAGAGAGAGAGAAAAAGAGAGAGAGAGGCAGAGAGAAATATCGATGTGAGAGAAACACATCCATTGGTTGCCTCCTGCATGTGCCTGGCCCGGGCCAGGGAGCAGCCTACAACCTAGGTAGGTGCCCTTGACTGGAACTGAACCCAGGACCCTTCGGTCCACAGGCCAACGCTGTATCCACTGAGCCAAACCGGCTAGGGCAGTGGTTTTCATTTTAGTATATTCAGAGTTGAGCAACCATCACCACCACCCCTTTTAGCACCAGCACCCCAAAAGAAACCCCGTCCCCACCCCCACGCCCTGCTGCCCTTGGCAACCACCAGTGGGCTCTCGAGCTTGTGGATTTGCCTCTCGGGACATTTCTGCAGCTGGAATCACACGCTAGGGGGCAGCACCTTTGAAGCTCATCATCACCATTTGCAGTAAGAAGGTGCTCTTTCCACTTTAGAGGCGAGGGACCTGCAGCTCAGAGTGGTCAGGTAACTTGCCCAAAGTCACCTGCTCAGAGGGGAGGATGGATTTGGATCATGTCTGTCTGTCTGGCTGCAGATACCCCAGGTCACCCCATAGGCCTGGAACCCAGAGCTGCCTGACAGCTTCAGGGCCCTGGGGCAGGGGGGACTTTAAGGGGTGGGAGGAAGGCGGAGAGGGTGGGGCACGTGTGGGTGGGAAGGGTCCTGGGGGAGGCACTGGGTCCAGTCACCAGGTCCCAGGATCCCTGGGAGGAGAGAGCAGGGCAGGCCAGGGGGGCAGGTGGTAAGGGCAGGTGGGGGCAGGGGGGGGGCAGGCAGATGGGGGAGGGTGGCCGCAGTCCTGGGCGCTCTGCCCTTGCAGCTGATTGGTCCACTCTCATCGCCTGATGTCGCCACCCTGCGTCTCCCTCTGAAACAGCCCTCTCCCCTCCTGCTTCCCAGCCCCTGGCCTGGCCGGGGACCCAGCTGGCCTCCCTCTGCTGCCTCCTCCCCACACCTGTCCCGTCTGGCAGGAGCTCCCAGGACGTAATTATCAGCAGCACCAGAGTGGCCGGCATCCAGGGCGGCCGCTGTGCCCCACGTCCTCCGGGCCAGCCTTTCATTGGGGGCACTGCCCTGCCCTCACTGCAGCCCCGTTGGGTGAACAGCAGAACCGCGGGGCCTCTTGCAATGCTCTGTGCATTTTAAAAAAGGATTTCCGTGTCTTGGTCAAAAGAAATAACATTTTAGAACATGCATGTTCTGGCTGTTCTCAGCTTTGGAGCCCAGTCCAGTCCATCCAGCAGCCCCCTCGGAACCACTGGCTACATGGAGCCCTGTGCAGAGGAGAGCTTCCCCTTAGGGAGATGGGGAAACTGAGGCTCAGAGCGGGAAAGGGACTGCCCAGCGGAGGGCGGGCTGGAGGGTGGCGGTGTGTCCCGGCTCCCAGCACCACGGCCCCTGGAAATGGAATTCTGAAGGTGCGGCTGTGGGCCCAGCCTGCGTGTGGAAGGGGGACTCTGGGACCCTTGGTGGCCCAGCACAAACGACAGCAGCTGCTTTCGACGCTCGAGCACCAAAGCTGGAGTCACTTAAACACGTAGAGCTGACCGTCTGCGTGGGAGTACCAGCCCCCCGCACTTAGAGCTCTGGGACCTTGGGCGAGTAGTGATCTCTTTGCGCCTCAGTCTGTTCATCTATAAAATGGACACGCCAACAGTAGCCTCTGCCTAATAGGGCGACAGTGAAGAGTAAACGAGTTAATGCGCCTACAGTGCCCAGCACGGGTTCAGTGCTTGATGAATGTGAGCTGTTATGAGGCCTGGTGAGAGCATCGTGGGGGCAGAGCCCACCCCCCACCCCACCCCACCCCACACCCATGCCTAGCCTCAGAGCTCCCAGGGGGGTGCAGGAGACAGTCAAGCAGACAGGGCTGTTAAGCTCCGGAGGCTGAGGCCGGGACGAAGTGTCTCTATAGCCGGGGCCAGGCCCAGCCAGGGACCCCTATGGAGGCCACGGTGCCGTGAGGGTGCCAGCTGGGAGGCAGCTGGGTTCTGGCTCCAGTTCTGCTCCCACCTGCTCTTGACCTTGGGCAGGTCACTTGCCTGCTCTGGCTGCAAGCTCTTGCTCTGCAGGAAGGGGGCTGGGCAGCCGGATGTCCCGGAGGCCAGCCATGACTCCGGGCTATTTTTGCCGGGTCTGCGGCCGTCACACCACTCATCTTGGAATCAGAACCCGGCAGGTGCCAGGAGCGAAGGTCATGCAGCCCGACCCCTCCTGGGCGGAGGCCGGCCTGGCTCCCTCTCCAGCCTCCTCGGGGCCGTGAGATCTGAGGTGGGGCCGGGCTAGACCCCCTCTGAGTCCCGGCCTCACTGCCCCTGTGATGCCCCCGGGCTTGTAAACGTTTTATTTTAAGCTGTTTACGAGGCCCAGAAGAGTGATGGGATTGGAGATGGGGAGAGACAGGGAGGTGGGGGTGGGGGGAGCGGGGGGAGTGGGCTGGCGGGGAGGAGGGGCAGAGACGGCTCCTGGGTGACAGGGAGAGAGAGACAGAGACAGGGAGAGAGAGACAGAGACACGGACGGAGGTGGGCACAACAGACGGACAGAGATAGAAACAGAGAGGAGGACAGCAATGGGAGGAGAGACACAGTCAATACGCGGAGGCAGAGAGAAGAACAGTAGCAAAGGGT
>NW_005871151.1:419309-421595 GCF_000147115.1 Myotis lucifugus | reverse complement strand
AGCCTCAGTTTCCTCATCTGAAAACCCAAATCTGAGCTAAAGGGACGGCGCGAGCCTGCATGCTTGCTGTGCACATCCTGTGCAGTGAGGCCCCGTGGGGAGGGTGGGCTGGGCTCCTCTTCTGCCTCCGTGCATCTCAGACCCAGAGCCGAGTCTCCCTGTGGCTGTCCATTGTCGCCTCGGCCTCACCCCCTCTCTGGCCCTCGGTGCCCTGTGACAAGGACAGAGGCGCCCAACCCCTCACAGGCTCTTCCCACAAGGTCTGGGGACCCCCTCTCAGCACAGGGGGATCCCTTCTCCCCCACCTCCTTACTCAGTGAGAAACTGCAGCCTGGGCCCTTCACTGAGGACAGACAGGGGCTCAGCTCGCGCTGCCGCCCCCTGGGGGCTGCTCCCACAGTCAGTGAGTGATGGAGGGTGGAGAACCAGTGGAGACGCCAGCGCTGGTTGGGAGCCTGCTGCTTGCTAACCCGTTCAGTCCTCCTGAAGGCGTGGGGTAAAGAATAAGAAATCATCATTATTATTTTAAAATATATTTTTATTGATTTCAGAGAGGAAGGGAGAGGGAGAGAGAGATAGCAGCATCCATGATGAGAGAGAATCACTTATCGGCTGCCCCCTGCATGCCCCCTACTGGGGGTCAAGCCCGAAACCAGGGCACATGCCCTTGACCAGAATGGAACCCGGGACCCTTCAGTCCACAGGCCGACGCTCTACCCACTGAGCAAACTGACTAGGGCAGAAATCATTATTTTTATTCCACCGAGGAGGAAGCTGAGGCACAGAGCGTGGGATAACTTGCCCCAAATCCTCCCTGGGAAGAGGCAGGGATGGCCCGAGAGCCCGAGCTGGAGATGCCTAAGGGTGCGTCACACCGTCTACCGTCGACTGGTGTTACATTCACGCACGACTCTGCCCAAGTGTGCAGCTCACCTCGCTGGGAGTCCCACGTCCCAGTGCTGAGCCGACAGCTTAGTGCAACCATCTTGTTTCACCCTCGTGGTCCCACCGCTGTCCCCGCCCACACCCTCCCCTCCACCCTGTCCCATTGCCCTGCTGTAAGTGTCCATGTTGGTCTGGGGGTTCACCCAGGGTGCCCAGAGGATAACCCCAGCCCCAGCCCCAGCCCAGAGGTGAGTCACAATTGCTTTCTCTCCCGTCGTGGTGGCCTTGCCGTGATTGGCACAGACATGGACGCGTGATCGAGTCCCGGACAATGGGCTGGGAGGGAATCTGTCAGAGGGGAGGGGAGGGCTTCCGGGAAGTTCTTCTTTGCTTTCCGAAGAGGACATGGGCCTTTTCCTGCCTTGGGTGTGGGTGAGGGTGTGATGCGGGAGCTGTGGCAGCCATCTCGTGACCGTGAGGAAGGCGAACTGTAGAGAAGCAGACCGGCAGCCGTGAGAGTGGCCCTGAGCCAAGCCCCGCGCCGAGTTCCGTCAGACCTGGGAACCCGCAGAGGCAATGAGGAAACACTGAACCGTTGTTTTATTTTAAAAATATATTTTTATTGATTTCAGAGAGGGCGGGAGAGGGAGAGAGATAGCAACATTAACGAAGAGAGCATCATTGATTGGCTGCCTCCTGCACGCCCCCACTGGGGATCCAGCCTGCATTCTGGGCACGTGCCCTGACCAGGAATCGAACCACGACCTCCTGGTTCATAGGTTGATGCTCAACCATTGAGCCACAGGGCTGGGCGAACCATTATGTTTTAAACCGTTGGAGTGATTATTATGCAGCAATAGAAGTCAGAACAGCAAGTGTTTCATAGGCATTTGGTGAATTAAATGTACCAGGTACCTGACTAGGTAAATTTTTTTTCTAGGAAAGCAGCCAGGTAAAAGAATCCAAGAGTTTCCATCGCGTGGCAGTGACCTCGGGCCCCGGGAGTGGCTCACCTCTGCCCCAGTGACACGCCCACTGAGGTGAGAGGTGAGATGTGAGACATGAGTGACCCAGGCCTGGCTGACCCAGAGCCTTTGGAACATCAGCCACAGCCCAGGATGCTGGCCAGCCCAGCCTGTAGTCACTCAGCGGGGGATTTGCCTTCAACTGGCAGATTAGCGGGTCTCGCCTGGAGAATGTCATCGAATGAATGCCGTGGGCGCCGCCTCAGGGCGCCCGCAGAATGGAGGTCAGGACCCACTCCAGGACGCACGCAGGTCGCTGGACCAGGAGGCGTCAGCTCCTCTGGAGAGAGTATCAGGACCACACCCGGGGCCGGGACTCCTGCCCAGCCTTTCTAGGCCCAGGGTTCCCTGACCCCTCTCCTCTGCCTATCCCTGC
>NW_005871151.1:412883-419034 GCF_000147115.1 Myotis lucifugus | reverse complement strand
AAAAGTATGAACATGGGACAGCTACAGGACATTTCTCTCTCTGGACCTGCCAGAGACATCTTCTGAGTATTCGTCCATTTTTTAATTTTCTTCGCATCTTCCTAAAGAGGAAGGCAATTCATTTCAAAACAATTTTTTTAAAAATCACAGTTGACATTCAATAGCATATTAGCTTCAGGTGTACGCAGAGTGGTTAGACATTTGTGTAACTTATGAAGCGATCCCCTCGCCTGGCACAGTACGTAGTCATTGCTGATGATATTACTGACGCTATTCTCTGTGCTGTACTTTACAGCCCTGAGACTATTCTGTAACTGCCAGTTTGTACTTCTCAATCCTTCGCCTTTTCCACCCAGCCCCCCGTGCCTCCTCCCATATGGCAAACACCAGTCTGTCCTCTGTGTCTATGAGTTTGTTTCTGTGTATTTATTTTGTTCTTTAGATTCCACATGTAAGTGACATCACAAGGTATTTGTCTTTCTCTGTCTGACTAGTTTCACTTAGCATAATACCATCTAGGTCCATCCATGCTGTCATAAATGGCAGGATTTCATTCTTTTTTATGGCTGAGTAATATCATAGATATATATATCTATACTAGAGGCCCGGTGCACTAAATTTGTGCTATGGGCTTGGCCCTGGCAGCCCCAGCTGCCTTGTGGCCCTGCAGCCTGGCTGCTTCATGACCCCACCCACTGGTCGTTCTGGGCAGCTGGGGGCTGAGGGGATTGGGGGACTCCAGGGCATGGCAGTCAATTAGCATATTCCCTCCTTATTGGCTGTGGGTACCGCCATCTTTGTGACGGCATGAGAGTCAATTAGCATATCCCCTCTTTATTAGATAGGATATATATAGCACATCTTCTTTATCCATTCACCTCCTGATGGGCATTTGGGTTGGAAAAGGCCATTTTTAATTGCTGGGAGAGAAGCTAATTTGTGGCATGGGTGAGGAGAGGAAGAGGGGAAAAGTTGTGTTGACAAGGAGTTTTAACAAGAGAGGGGCTACAGCAGCCTCGAGGCCGAGGGAAGCAGATAAGAGAAGAAAGAGCATTCTAAGAAGCAGCTCTGGCCCATGAGGATGGAATGTGCCCTCAGTTGCTTTGGTTGTTGGCTGTCCTGTTGAAGCATGACAGGCTCTGACGCTGAGCCACACGAGTCTCCAGTTCAGAAGGTTGGGCGTTATGTGTCCAGTGTAATTAGCGGTGGATTAATTTGTGCTCAGACACAGGTTTCTCTTTGACCTTGTGACCTTTCCTTGTGTGGATGCAGAATCTCATTGACAAAAACTAGCTTAGCACCAGCCCTGCACTTTCTGAAGGTTAATTATTACCTATCAATCATGTGACTTCCATGAACGTTCTCCCCTTTGCCTCCCACCCCAGCCCCCACCCTGTGTGAACACGAGATAGGAGCCGGCACCGACGCACAAGCCCCAGATCAGTGATTATGAACAACAACAGACAAATACTTGGTAACTCCCCTTCCCTGTCCTGAAATGAAGCTCATTGATACTATAACCTACCCACCTCCATAATTCTAAAAATTCAATATCAGCCCTAGCTGGCTTGGCTCAGTGGATAGAACGTCGGCCTGTGGACTGAAGAGTCCCAGGTTCAATTCCGGTCAAGGGCACATGCCCGGATTGCAGGCTCACTCCCCAGTAGGGGCTGTGCAGAAGGCAGCTCATCATTGATTCTCTCTCATCATTGATGTTTCTATCTCTTGCTCCCTCTCCCTTCCTCTCTGAAATCAATAAAAAAAATATATTTTAAAAAAGACTAGAATTTTAAAAAATTCAATATCATATCCTAACTATTATATGTATAAAGACAAACAAAATATTTTTATAATAATTTTTTTTTATATTTAAATGCTCAGGCAAGATGGTAGTAGAGGAGATAGGAAGTGGTGAGAGGCTTGTACATGTTCATAGAATCGCCACATATGCAATGCCTACGGGCATGTGTGTTGGATCCGTGGCTGCACAGTCAGGACAGGTTGGGTTTTGCTGCAATAACAAACACCCCAAGTGCCTCACTGCTCCACAGTGTATCTCTCACCCACGTCATGTTCAGTGTGGTGGGCAGGGGCTCTGCTCTTCCTACAGAGGTGCCACCGAGACACGCACAGTCACAATCCTGGGACGGGAGGCGTGGGAGAGTGCTCACCGGCTCTTAAGACTTCTTCTGGGAGTGACACACACCCACTCACATTCATTGGCCCAAATAAGCATTGCAGCTGCACCTAACTTCCACGGGTCTGAAGGAATGACCTACTACCATGTGCCCGAGAGGAGGAGACACCCACGGTGACTGGCACAGCCACCAAAATCCCATGGTGGCACTGCCTTGGTGTTGGGGTGGGGGAGGTTACTGCCATTTTCTGAAATGGTGAACAAGTCTTGGTAAAGTCTTTAATAAGTTATTTTCTCCCATAATTCAGTGTGATTTTAAATAGTTCAAAGATAATGTATCCTATATAATAAAAGGCTAATATGCAAATTGTCCCCTCGGGAGTTCAGCCGACTGGGAGTTCGACTGCTCACTATGACATGCAGTGACCACCAGGGGGCGGTGTGGAATGAAGGAAGGCCCCAGCTGGCAGCCTGGAGTAGGCAGCCAGCAGCCAGGGGAAGGAAGGCCCTGTTTGGCCCTGATCGCTGGCCAGGCCTAGGGACCCTACCCGTGCACGAATTTCATGCACCGGGCCTCTAGTGTATAAATAAAATGTATAAGTTCTAGATTTAGGGCCTAGAACATGGAGCGAATCTTCATGATGTGATTTTTTCTGCACGTGTTAGAACACCCAGCATCCCTTCCTCACCACCCCTCACGAAATGTCACTATTGTCACTGAAACAAAACAGCTATCCAAAGCGCCCCACAGGGGACGAAAGGAGCCCCACTGAGAGCCGGTGGTTGTGGCAAACCTGGCCGGCAGAATAGCCCCGTCTGGCTGACTTCTGATGAACTAGCGCGCACGGCCCCACATGCACACTGGCTGAAAGCCCGGTGCTCCGGGGAAGCAGGGCCGCCCATTCTGCCCACCCCCCACCCCGCCGTGCCCCCCCCCCCCCCCATTTGTCACAAGTCACCGGGAGTCCCCAGTGCTCAAAACCCAGTTCCATAATCCACTAGGCCCCACAAAACCGCCCCGCGCTCTGAGGCATGGGTGAGGGGCCAGCCTGCCTCTGAGTGTCCGAACCTGGAAAATGGTGTGAAAGGTCTCAATGAGGTGGTTGAAAGCGACGTTCACCCCCCGGGCAAAGGCCACGGGCCTCACGTGAGGGGCCCCAGCCTCGGCCTCGATGTCCGTTTTCTGTAAAGGAAGCGGCCTCCTTTGATGAGTAGAAATATGTCAGCGAGACCCTGCTCTTCAAATGTGTTATCGCCGGTTCGATGATTTTGTTTCTATTTCTGTGCGAAATGCCAGCACAGAGAGAACTCTTATATTCGAGGGTGATCTGTGATTGGACAGAGGCCACAGTAAGTGAAGGTTTTGTGGCTATTTTTAAAAAAGATATACCTTTCACTTGTTTGGGAACACTAAATGAATGGGGAAGGAGAGAGAGAGACTGAGACAGAGAACAATGAGACACACAGAGATGTCATTTAAATTATTGATAAAACGACAAGCGCGTGCGAGATCGTGCTGTGCCTCAGGAAGCCCGTGCCAGCGCTCTCTTCTCACCTGATACCCCGAGCGCTGCCTCGCGAAGGCCAAGCCGAGCTCCCGCGGCTCGTCACGCGCACTCCTCACAGCTGACGCTCTGCACCAGGCCTTTCGTGCCCTCTCCCACGTCTCCATCTGGCTTCGTCCGGAGAGCCACAGTCCGTGGGCACAGTCCCAGAGCTGATGCTCACAGTGGGTGGGCAGTCCCAGAGCTGATGCTCACAGTGGGTGGGCACAGTCCCAGAGCTGATGCTCACAGTGGGTGGGCAGTCCCAGAGCTGATGCTCACAGTGGGTGGGCAGTCCCAGAGCTGATGCTCACAGTGGGTGGGCAGTCCCAGAGCTGATGCTCACAGTGGGTGGGCAGTCCCAGAGCTGATGCTCACAGGGGTGGACAGTCACAGAGCCGGCGCTCACAGTGGGTGGGCAGTCACAGAGCCGGTGCTCACAGTGGGTGGGCAGTCACAGAGCCGGTGCTCACAGTGGGTGGGCAGTCCCAGAGCTGATGCTCACAGTGGGTGGGCAGTCCCAGAGCTGATGCTCACAGGGGTGGACAGTCACAGAGCCGGCGCTCACAGGGGGTGGGCAGTCACAGAGCCGATGCTCACAGGGGGTGGGCAGTCAAGAGCGGGCCTCACAGTCTGGGGAGAGGTCACGTGGCTGTCCTGGGGCCTGACTCCTGCCCCATGCTCCACTCATCAAACCCCCCCCTGTCCTTACCTTACACAACTTGCAAGGCCTTAGAACCAGCAAAATCCCAAGGAACCTTGGAACTGGGGAGAAGCCTCGAGACAGAGAGGAAGTGTCTGCCACCAGCCCACTGAGGATTCCAAACAAAAATTCAGTTGACTTATTTAAAAAAAGGCATTTTGTGCCCATCAACGGTATAAACTGAGACTATTTTCCCCTGCTGTGACCCACACATATCCGTGGAATGAGTAATGAACGAATGACGAACGGCGGCCACTTCTCTGCATCCCTAATCGCATTCTGCCCTGATTCAGTCATCGAGCACATGGTCTCCCTGACTGGACTGTCAGTGGTTCGGGGCAGGAACCAGCCTCCTCCGCTTTAAATCCTGCACACGTAGCCTGAGCAGAAGTGCCCAGGGCCTGGGCGTTCGATTGAATTACTATAAACGCAGGGAATTTTTCCCAGGCTCCAAGGTCAGAAAGCACCCTCTCCCATGCCCTCCCCTCCCCTTCTCTCCCACCTCCTCCGAGACCATCCAGGTCCCAAGCCGGGCTCAGGTGCAGATGCAGATGCAGATGCAGACAGAAGGAGGTGGACCCTTTAATGTTGTCATCTGATGCTACAACACGGCCTGGCAAGCGAGTCTGCCAGGACCTGAGACGGGTCTGCATTGGGTGGATGAGCTCTGCCCTGTTCAGCGGCCATGAACCTTGGTGTGGGCTGGGGTTGGGGGCAGGGAGGTCGGGCTCATTCCAGGGGGCTGAGCCCCGGTAAGGACCTCGAGGGCAGGGCCACGGGGTTGCTTCCCGGGAGCCCCTGGAAAATGATGGGGCCTCCCAGAGTTGGTGCTTTGAATCTTGGATGCTATTCAAGGCCCTCAAGGCTTAAGCGCCCAGAGGGACCCAGACCACCAGATCCTTGGCCACGCCCCTGCCCTCGGCCTCCGCTCCAGCCGACTTCCTGGCTGCCCCGGGCACCTGCCAGTGTTTTATTCTGGGTCCCTGAAGTCAGACTCACGGGTTCCGCCCGAGCACTTGGCCTTGGTAGATATGGATTTTGTCTCTTGGCTCGTGTGTGTGAGCTGTTCCCCTGTGTCTGTCCTTTCTCTGTGGCCAGAAGGTCAGCACTTGTCACGGGCTGGCCGCCGAGCTGTCTCCCTTGCTGGAGGCCCCCCGCCTCCCAGGCCACCACTTGAGCCCAGCGCTGCCACTGACGAGCCAGCGTCCTTGGCCTGTCGCTTCCGTTGTTCTGACCTGCCATCTCCCCTGGTTCTGTGCCCCTGCTCCTGGCACCGAGCAGCCCAAGTGACAAAGGTCTGCTGAGCGGCCCACTTTCCCCACCAGACGAGGCTCCCCCTCCATTCCCTGAGCCCAGCGTTGTCCCTGCCGCTGGGTAGGGGCCCACGGGAAGCAGTTCCCCGACCCACCTCCCCTGCCCTCCACGCCTCCCCCGGCCCTCCTCCTCCCCACTGGGCTCTGCACACTGAGTCCCACTTCCGCCTTCCCACCCGCCTCCCTGGGAGCCCCTTCACCTGCTCAAGGGATGAAAATTCCAGGCGGAGACTGTGGTGTAACAGAGTCTTTTATTAAACCAGGTGAGTCCCTCCATCAGCTGAGAGGGCACACGGCTGTCCCGGGCACCCCACGCCTCCCCGGGGCTGGGTGTGGCTGTCCCACCCGGCCCAGACCTCCTTCTCTTTGCCAAGGGACATCCCGCTGTCTCGGGGCCGGGTGATGGGCCAGAGGGGGACCGTGGCTGGGGCTTCGTTTACAGCTCAGATTTGGG
>NW_005871151.1:394189-412621 GCF_000147115.1 Myotis lucifugus | reverse complement strand
AATGAATCTTTTGTTCCCGAACTCCCAGACACTTCTCTCACGTTCACACTAACGTGTGTAGGTGACGCAGAAGAGATATAGAAGAGAGTACTAAAAGCTCACATAGAGTATGATACCTGACAAATTCCTCCGCCAGGAGCCCCCATGTCCTCTCACACGTCTAGCCACTCAGCTCGTTTCTCATGAATTATTTGGGCTCGAAACCGGTACCAGATGCTATCTCAAAACACTCCTTGGAGATTTTGTGTCTCTGATCGCCAGGCATCTTGGCCGCAGGGGGGTGGGGGTTGACGTGGGGGTTTCGGGGGGCTTAGCCCTGGAACCCCAGCTCCTTGTACTTGGCAGCCATGTCGTTCCGGAACAGCTCCAGGGCCTTCTTCATGGCGCCCTTGGCATCATCCCCGAAGTCCCCGCCGAGCTTGCTCTTCAGAACCTCGATGATGGAGTTGGAGATGAACTGCAGGGAGGGGGCGAGAGGGGCAGGTCAGGGGCCGGGCCAGCCAGGAGCCGGGCGGAAATCAGGCCCAGCCAGTCTCTTTCTTCAGCGCCACTTGTCCAGCACCTACTATACACTGGGCACCTCTGAGTGGTCTCCACAGACTGACTCCTCTGATCCCCGTGACCCGCGACAGGGGTGGATGGGGAAACTGAGGCCCATCTTGGCACAGATGAGGAAAGGTTAAGCCGCATGCCCAAGGCCCTGTAGCCAGGCGGCCGGCTCACCCACTACCCTCAGCTGGTGCTCAGGACGAGGACCCAGCCTCAGCGCTGAGAGAGCTCCGGGCACGGCCACTCCCGGGGTGGGGGTGGGGGTGGGGGATGCTCACGGTCTGTGATTTTACCCAGCATTTTGGAATCAGGAAATCTAGGAAGAAACCATCTCCATTTGCGTGTATTTAATGTTTGCATTAATGGCTTAGTGTGGTCATTGCTTTAAATAGCCTATTGGGGGCGCGGGGGGAGGGGGGCAGGGTACGGAGCATCACATTTCCTGTGCCCAACACAGCATTGCAGCTCAAACATACTGGTGGGAGGGAAGGAGGGAGAGGCGGACAGGGACCCGGCCTGCGGCTCAGCCCCGGGCAAGTCCCATCTCCCGTTGGCCTCACCGTCACCACGGTGCCACCGCCAGGAACACGGAGGCAGGGACATCTACAGCACAGGCTGCTATGGCTGGAGGGTCTCGGATGGAAAGATCTCCTGCACCTTTGCAACGGCTCCTCACAGTCTGATGCCAGCCACACGCCGGCCAGGGGTCGTGTACAGAGTCCCGGACGGGGAAGGGGCCAGACCGGGGTCTGGGCTGGAGCTTGTACCCAGGGGGCTGGAGCCGGGGACGGAGCCAGGGGCTGCACCGAGGTCGGGTTTTCCCATTTTCTCAGGGCACCTGGGGGTGCAAGTGACCGAAAGCGTGGGGGGCGGAGGAGCGCGCTGAGGGAGGCCTCAAGAAGAGCAAGTTTCCACACCCAGAAAACACCTGCCTTTGAGCCTTGATTTGGGGACATATGCCACGTTTACCTTTAATGTTATAAATGCAACAAAATGCAGTGTGGCTGCGGGTGCAGTAGAGCAAGCCCTGCCCTTGAAAGTGTGGGGGCTTCAAGGACGCCCTCAGGCTCCCCAGCTCAGCCTTTCCCGAGTCTACGGCAGAGCCACTAACGCCTGGAAAGCTGGGGGCTGGGGCAGCTGGACCGGTGAGAAAAGACAGTGGCCCCTCACTCCCAGGTGAGACGCAGCAAGAGTTCAGCGAGGGCAAGAGCATTCATGGGGCTCAGTCCTAACTGTTTATAGCAGATGACGCTCGTCGGCATAGACCTGGGCTCTAGTCCGCTAGCTGGTGGTGCCAACCTGGCTACCTGGGTTTCTCTCTCAGCCTCGGTGTCCTCGTCCCTGGAGAAGGGATGGGTCATTCCGTTGCCCGGTGAGCCCACCACAGGCCACTGGGGCTCGGCCATGGGAGAGAGCCCGGGTCTGCCCTTGAGGAGTGCAGTCCCAGCCGGGGGACAGCTGGGTAAAGAAATAAATTACAACACGTCCGGGCAGGTGACATGACAGGAGGAGGATCAAGCGCCTTTGCTGGGGGAAGGGCTGGCGGAGGGAGCAGCTGACTGCCCAGCACAGAGGCGGTGGCTTTGGAGCTGAGCGTTGCATGACGGACAGGGATTTGGCAGGAGGAGGTGGGGAGGGCGGGGAGCACAGTGTGAGCTGATCTCAAAGGCAGTGATGCTCAGTGGGCAAGGCAGGATAGTTTGCGTGTGACTGGGTGGCGGGGGGCCTGTAGGGGTTCAGGAAGATGAGGTGCTGGCTGTTGGTGGTGTTGGTGGTTGATGGGGGATATTGTGTCACAGGGATTAAGACCGTGGGTTCCAGAGTACCCCAGATCAAGCTATACCTCCTGGCTGACGGGCTGTTCGAACTTGGGCAATCTGCTTAACCTCTCTGAGCCCTCAGTTTCCAAATCTGTAAAACGGGGATTTAAAAAAAGGTACCTGCCTGGGGCAGGGACTGCTGATCGCCTGCCCAGTGTCCGTTTTCTAATTGTATTCGGAGCGGCAACAGACTACACTTGCCCGTTTTCCGAGCTGACAGGGGTGGTCTTATAACTAACGCCTGGCCAACAGAGTGCGCACAACACTGTTGGATGAGGTTTCTGAGACTCCTTAAACCAGAGCCTTCCTCTCCTCCTCCTGCTTCCTGTTTAGAATCTGGACCAGATGGCTGGAGCTCTAGCAGCCACCTCAGACGGTGAGTCAACTCTGGAGGGCAGAACAGAAAGAGCCTCTATCCCTGGGGCTTCCTACCAGCTCTGACTCCCTCCCTCTGCACTTCGTTTGTGTGAGAGGAAAGGAGACGCGGAATGCGGCTCCTAACCTTTGGGTGTGATTGTGAGAATTCCAGGCTGGTCCTAGCACCATTCTCCTTACCCTCCCTGCACACAGGCCTGCCTGCCGTTCCTGCCCCCAGGGCCTGCGCCATCCATTCGAGCTCCCGAGTGCTCCTGTCACCATGTCCCCTCCTCCCCTAGGATGCCTGAGGCTCTGTTGCTTCCTCTGTAAATATGCTGGAACCAATAGAGCCAGCCTGCTGGCCACCCTGCCCCAGAACTGAGCCCCAGCTGCTGAGCTCCGGCCACAGAGTCCTGCATGTCACACACCCAGTGGCACCGGGTCAGGAGCCGGGGTTCTGCAGGGATACAGACCTCAACTGAATCCTGGCTCTGCTACTGGCTACCTCTGTGACCACGCACCAGCTACTTCACCCCTCTGTGCCTCAGTCTCCTCATCTGTCGAGTGGGTATGATAAGAGCACCTACCTGTGGAGAGAGTGCGAGTTGTGCACCTGATCCCCACTCTCCCCTGCTTCCTTGGTAACAACATACTGATTTGGGAGAGAAATATATACAATCTCAGTGACCCCAGGAGGAAGGCCAAGTGGGTGCCAGCCCACCTTACAGATGAGGAGACCGGAGCCCAGAGAGCAGTGACATAGGTCACCCAGCGCGTTAGTGGCTGAGCTTCTGAGATCACTCCCTCCATCCTCTCCCCCCGCCCCTGGCCCTGCTCCGCACCTCCAGGTACTCGACCGGGACCTTGTGCTTGGTGGCGTGGGACTCGGCCAGCGGCTTCAGCTCCGCCTCGTGCTGCCCCTTCTTCTTGAGGATGCCGCCCAGGGCCGTGAGCACGGTGGCGCCCTGCTTCTTCAGGTCCTCGGAGGCCTTCATCTCATCCTCCGACTTCAGGTTCTTGAGCTTTTCGAACTTATCCTGGGTCTCGGGGTGCCCCTTAAAGAGACTGTGGGAACAAGGAGGGCTGGAGTCAGACGCGGGAGCAGGTAGTGGGGTGTGGAGGTGGCCAGAGTTGAGCTCAAATCCGGACTCCCCCGCTTCCCAGCTGTGTCACCTGGGGCAAGTCCTTTCACCTCCCCGTGCCTCAGCTTCCTCATCCGGGGAATGGGGCTAACTGGTCCCTGCCTATAGAAGTGCAGTGAGGATTCAATGAGGTCACATGTGCTGCGTGTGGTAGAAATGCTTGCCATTAGGAATTTTTATGCCTTCCTCTTCTCCCTTGTTATTTGAGAGGCAGGAAGGAAAAGCTCTGCTGCGTTGCACCCTGGCCTCACCCCAGCTTTCTCTAAGGGGTTCGGAGAGTAGAGGTCAGAGTAGCATCAAGGGCGGAACAGAGGAGGGGGCCAAAGGACGCTGGCTTTGTTGAGCGCCTGCCACATGCAGGCCCCGTGCTCGGCTCTGCACCTGCACTGCCCTTGGGGTCACAGTTCCCCCACGTCACAGGTGAGGAAACAGGCTCCGAGGTGTGAAGTCCTCGTCCCATATTCCAGGGCTGGAGGGCAGCAGAGTCAGACCGAAGGCAGGACTGAGTGACTCAAAATGTCATCCATGCTGGGGACCACCTCTGCAGCTTCCTGCCTCGGGCTCATCCTTGCGCTGCTTACATACTTCCAGCGACGGGAGGCTCACTCCCTGTGAGAGCCGTGCCACCCAGAGCAGCTCTCGGGCTCAGAAAGCTCTTATTTTGAGCCCAAACTCTGATTTCCCTGCACCTCTGACACCCCTTACAGTACAGATGGCAACGGGCCCTGGTGGGAGCCACCCGCCAAAGACCAGGTCCTCGCTCCTGCCAGGGACCCAGCGAGCTGGCCACAGAGGGATCCTGCCCGGGGCCCTGAGCAGGCGCCTCCAGTCTTGGACCTGTCTTTCCTGCTGCAAAAAGGCTGGTGGTGGTTAAAGGGAGTTGTGCTGGCCCTGGGTGGGGGTGACTTCCCACTTCACTCTTGGGCCTACAGAAGGCCATAGCGGCAGGCGACCAGCCCAGGGTCACGCGGCCAGTCGGTGGCAGAACCTGGACCCGAACCCAACCTTGGGCGGCTCCATAATGGGCGCTCTCTCCCTCGGTTGCCCCCTGAAATGTGTGGAGGAGAAACCCCATCTGCCTGCTCCCTCTCCTCCCAACTGTGGACACAGTATAAGTGTCTCCCCGCACACACCTGTGCTCACATGCACGCACACGCATGCACTCACAAGCACGCTCCACACGGCACCGACAGGGACCCTCCCTTCCCGGGAGCACCCCCGGCTCGCCCAGAAAGCCCGGGGCTGTCCACAGCCCAGCTCAATGTCACCACCTCACCCCGGGGCCCCGGCCAAGCCTCGAGTGTCACTGACAGCTCCTCTCTGGCACCTTCCGCCCGAGGGTCCATACTCCTGGCTATCGTTATCTGGTGACAATGATCCTGGAACTCCTGCTGACAGAAGTGAGACCTGGCACCCAGAGGCGGGGCCCGACGAGGGGAGATGGGGAGGAGACCGTCTGGGGCAGAATGGGGCCAACGACCTGGCACCCACAGGTGGGGCCCGACGAGGGGAGATGGGGAGGAGACTGTCTGGGGCAGAATGGGGCCAACGACCTGGGACCCACAGGGATCTCAGACATTTTGGGAGTCGCCAGGTGTCTGGGACTGAGAATTACGGAAGCTGAGCTCTGGCCCCAGCTGTCTCCAATGTGCTGTGTGACATTAAAGAAGCCACTCAACCTCTCTGGGTCTTGCTCACCCATCTGATTTCTCAGCCTCCGAATTCTAAGGCTGGACCCCGCCTCAGCCTCTGCTCTGAGCACAGCTGGCACAGAGGGAGCCCGGACCTGTTTCTCACGGTACCAGTTTGTCTAATGAGTGCCCACGGCTCTCAGTGCCCATAGCTGAGCGTCCCCGGCACAGCCGCAGAGGCCAGACCCGGACTCGCCAGACGGGAGCAACCCCCAGCATGAGCTGCCGAAGCACCTCATCTGCGGAAATGGGTGGCCGCGTTTTCCCTCGCGTTCCAGCAACGCCCCTGGCCTTGTGGTTTTTCACCTCCGATTCCATCTCCAACCTGCCTGGTTGTCACAGTCTGCAGGCAGGTCAGAGAGAAACGAGGCCCGTTCCCGTGTCCGCTGAACGGACGCCAGCCAGACACCCCCCCGGAGACCGAGGACCCGGCGGACCTGCAGGATTCTTCTCTGCTCCGGCACCAAAGAACCAGAGCGGGGCTGGGCCGGGACCGTGGGCCAGTATCGCACAGCAGTGAGACCAGGTGCGGTGAGTGCACGCTGCCTGGAATGGAATTCCAGCTGTGTGGCTTTGGGCAAGTTACTTAACCTCTCTGATGAACCTGGCGATGATCATCATTTCAATCTCATAAAGACGTTGCGAGTTAGTATCTGGGAAACACTTGACACAGGGCCTGGCAGTCAGTGTGTACTGTTCCAGTATTCACTGTCCTCCTCATTTCTACCACCATCATCACCTCCGTCGCATCGCCACCCTCATCTCATCATCACCTCCATCGCCACCCCCATCAGCCTGCACCACAGCAGCAGTGTAACTGTCAGGGTCAGGAATGTGGGGCTCTGCCTACAGCTGCCCCCGGCTGACTGAGATGCTCAGGCCGTTTCCTCCTGAACCCTCGCTTCTGGAACCAGACGCTCCAACGGCCCCCCAGCTTTCACGCTCTAGAACAGCAGTTCTCAACCTGTGGGTAGCGACCCCTTTGGGGGTCGAACGACCCTTTCACAGGGGTCACCTGAGACCATCGGAAGACACATATATAATTACATACTGTTTTTGTGATTCATCACTACGCTTTAATTATGTTCAATTTGTCACAATGAAAATACATCCTGCCTATCAGATATTTACATGACGATTCATAACAGTAGCAAAATTACAGTGATGAAGTAGCAATGAAAATAATTTTATGGTTGGGGGTCACCACAACATGAGGAGCTGTATTAAAGGATCGAGGCATTAGGAAGGTTGAGAACCACTGCTCGAGAACATGATCACGAGAGCCCTCAGCTGTAGTAACAGGCCCGGCTGAAGCCAACTGCCCTCTTTGGTAACCAGAGGCGTGGGAGACGTGACCTTCCAGGTTCATCATCTGGGGCAGGACCAAGAAGCCAGGTCACACCGGGGCACCGGCAGGCCTGGGAGCCAGCATCCTCTCCCTGCCCTCCCCCACCCCCCACTGAGCAGGCAGAACCAGTTGGCATGGTCTCTGCGTGTCCCGCAGCCTCGGATGTGATAGGGCACCAGGCTCTCTGGATTCTTAAGGAGCCACGAGCCTCAGGCATCACGTCTTGTCCCTGGCGCCTGGCCCGTGGCAGGACTCTCCGAGCCACCCTGGGAAGGGAGGAAATGCTTCCCCTGATGACACCATGCCCTGAGTCTCCTTCAACATCCAGGGACTGCCTCGGGGCTGGCGGCTCCCAGAGCACCTTGGAGACTCCCGCTCTGCACACGGGTCTCGCACCCCGACTTCCCCGCCTGCTCTCCTGCAGCAGGGAGGACCATGGACTTGGGGAGTGCCAGCGCAAGAAGGGAAGGGTCTCCGAGACCATGGCAACCCCCTTCACTCAACCAATAGGAAGCAGAGAGGAGCAGTGGTGACCTTTTCAAGGTCACACAGCAAATTGGTGGCTGAGGAGTTGATGTCAACCTGGGGGGGAGCCTTTTGTCCAATCCAACAGGACCTGTGGCAGCCCAGCAGCCAGACCACAGCGACAGGAGGAGAAAGGCAACAGAGAACTCCCTTGACCGTTCTTCCTCCGTGTCTCCAGCGTGGACCACCAAGGGCGCGCGATTCAGATAACAGAGCGCCCAGGACCCACCATTCTCCCAGTGGGAGCTGGAAGTGGGTGAGGCCCGGGGAGAGCGCAAGGGCACCTGAGGGGAGAGGAACACCTGGCCTGGCTCAGAACGAAGGAGGAATTCATCTGTGAATTAAAGTGTGAAGGACGATCCACTCGCTTGCGGCAACCCCAAAGCCCCTTCCTCCCAGGCGTGGAAACGCCGGCTGACACAGGTGTCTGACCTGGGCTGCCCCCGGCACGAGGGAGGGGCCGGGAGAAGAGGAGACTGGATCCCCGTTTGGGGAGGAGGCAAGGGGAAACGAGGTTCCATTCACAGGCCACCAGCCACCCCTGTATCCAGACCTTGGAATTCTTTGTTCTTTGGTTTACTCGGGAACCCCGTGCTGTAGGAGGCAAGGTGTGTGGAGACCACACCACTCTGAGCGCTCAGATTCAAGACATACTTGGAGCCAAAAGCCACTTATGGGCCTCCGTCACCTGCTTTCTAATTATAATACTTAAAGGGCCCTACGCTGGGCTTCGTCTGTAGCAGTTATGAACTTTGCAACGCACTATATGCCAGGAAGAGTGCTGGGCCCCTTGCCAGCATCATCTTATATCATTCTCGCTTTGACTCTATTATGTAGATATTGGGATTTCCCCCTTGTGTAGGTGAAGAAATCGAGGCTCAGAAGTCACACAACCGCTCAGTGGCAAAGCTTGGTCTAGAGCAGCGGTTCTCAACCTGTGGGTCGCGACCCCTTTGGCGGTTGAATGACCCTTTCACAGGGGTCGCCTAAGACCATCCTGCGTATCAGATATTTACATGATGATTCATAACAGCAGCAACATGACAGTTATGAAGTAGCAACGAAAATAATTTTATGGTTGGGTCACAACATGAGGAACTGTATTTAAAGGGCCGGAAGGTTGAGAACCACTGGTCTAGAGCTACATGTCTCATCTTGAGGGCCATATCTTAACCTTGCGACTTTACAGACTTCAATGGACTTGTGACCGGGGCGGGGACGGGGGGGGATGTCGTCCCCTCTCGGGTCCTTTCTATCCTCATCTAATAAGTGAGGCAGCTGGATGAGGTCCCTCGGGGGCCCCTGTTAACTGTCTATAATTCCTCGTGGTGGGCTCAAGGTATCAAGCTTTTCCCGACTGCAGACATAGGTGTGAGATGGATCCCCTTTCCTTTTCTAACCCCAATCCCTGATATTTAAAAGCAAAGGAGAACCAAATGGGGCAGGGGGAGGGGGGGCGGTGAGTTAACAAGCTCAACTAATACAGCCAACTGGTCGACCCCAGGCAAAGGTTCCACCTGCTGTCAAACACCCTGATCTCGGGGAAGCCGGTGATAGGACAAGGGAATCTCTTCCTTTTACCTGATGAGGACGGCTTGCCCGTGGCCCGGGATGTCGGCCTCCACCTTGCCCCAGGCATTCAGCACCAGCTGCCATTCCGCGTCGCTGAGCCCCATGGCGTAGTCTGAAGGAGACAGAAAGAGCAGGTGTAGGTTGACTGGGTGTCCTGGTCCCGGCAGCTGGGGTTTGAGGCTGCCTGGCCCCAAAGGGGTTTTATACCTTCCGGATGCCTGACACAGATCACTTGACAGCTTGCTCCCTCCCCGCCCCTCCCCCCGCCCCCTGGCCCCCACCTCCACACAGAGGTCTAATCTCTTCCTTTCTCTGGCCCTTACATGGAAGCTATTTCGGGGCAGGTGCCATTGTGGGGAGGTAGGACAACTCAGGCCACTCGGGGGTGGGGGTGGCTGTGTGTGTGGAAAGAGTGGGGAGGAGGAGGGGCCACTGTCTGGACTCTCAAAGGCCAACACAAAGGGCACCACCAAGGCCGTTGCCAGAAGCCTGAAACCCAACTCTCCCTGCTGCCAGCGAGGGGAACTGGTTTGGGCAGCAGGGGCCCGGCTGGCAGGGGCCGTCCCGGCCCTTGTCCGTCTCCTGGTGCACACTCTCCCGCTTTGCCAGCAAGCCCCTCACCCAGCCAGACGTGGTGGGGAGCCCAGATGGGCTTATGCTGGCAGACTGGGGCAAACCCATAACCTCTTGGGGTCTGGATTTTTCTCGCTCCACCCAGGGAACCGGCTTCGTGGCCTTGCTCAAATACTTCCCTCGGGGAAGTTTCGCTTGACGTACCCCCTCAAGGCACAATTTGTGGCCTCCTCCTTCCATTTGTCTGCCTGTGGTCCTATTGTATGGCTCCCTCACTGCCGCCTGTGTCTTTGTTTCCCTTCGGACTCCCCCATTAGTACGCAGAGACTGTGCTGGGAGCCAGACCCTGCTCCAAGCACCTTACTTTTGGTAACTCCTCAGGACACATCCTGACATTCTCCCCATTTAACCGAGAGGAAGTTAGGGAAGCTTGTCAGTCACACAGCTAGTGGGCGGAAGAGCTGGGATTTGAACCCAGAGAGCCGGGCCCCTGAATACTTTACTCTGATGTTCAAGCGGACAGGGGCTCTGTTTTATTCATCTGTGTATCTCTTGGACCTCACACAGTGTCTTGTACCAGATTTGAGTGGAATAAATGCTCATTGAATAAAACGATGGTGGCCTTGCACGGAAGGCAAGTGAAGATGATTGGCCTTCTTTAAATCCATCCATCATCATCCATCCATCCTTCCATCCATCATCACCCATCTGTCCAAGATCCGTCTATCCAGCCTTCCACCCACTCATCCATCCTCCCATCCACCCACCCATCCATCATCCATTCATCCATCCATCCATCCATCCATCCATCCATGCAACACACAGTTACAGAGGACCTACTGTGTGTCAGAAACTGTGCTACATGCAGAGGACACAAAACCAAATAAAACGTACCCCTGTGTCCAACAAACTGCCAGTCTCCTTGGGGAGGTGAGTATGAGAAATAAAATTACAGTATAGTTTATCTCGTGCTATGATCGAGGTAGACACAAGCCCTTTCTTCCATGTACATGGGCTTTTACCGTTTACAAAGTGCCTCCTTGGGCGGGATTACCTCTGGTCTTCACAATAGCCCTGTGAGGCCATGAGCATCACCCCATATCACAGCTGTGGACAATGAGGCTATGTAAGCAGGCAGGCTGACCGTCCTGGGCCTATATTAGACGTGCAGTTAGAACTACCCTCCATATATAACTCGTTCTAAAAGTAACTGCCCTGCCCCAGCGCCTGCTGAGGGGAGGGCTTGGCAGTCATGTTCTCCACGCAACTCACTGTCTGACTCAGCTGATTGGCCCAGAGCTGGCACCCGGCCTACGGCAGCCAAGGGCAGGGCGCTGTCCCACAGCCAGTCTATCAGCTACGGCAATCAGAGCCCTTCTTCAAAATGCGAGCAGGGGCGCTGGGCAGGAATTGATCGGGAGAAGGAAATGCAGAGGCAGAGAGAGACCGTTTCATGACCAGCCCTGAGTAAGAACCCCCATCGGGAGCCCTCCCTGCCGCCTGGGGTCTAGAGGGCCCTCCGTGCTGACCTGGGCAAAGCCCGGCCAACCACCACTTGAGGATTACCAGGGGCTGCCGCTTGCTGAATGACCCCCTGTGTATCCTTTCAATGAGCCAATTTATTGACGGAGTCAGCTGGTTCCTAACAACCCAAAGGGTCAGGTGCCCGTCCCTGACAATGTGCTCAGAATTCACCCACAAGCCTTAACCCAGGATGCCAGCCAGGTGGCCTCCAGGAGTCTTAACCCAGGATGCCAACTGGGCAACCAGGAGCTCATCCAACTTTAACAGTGGAAGATGCAGCAGCAAAATGAGTAGCTAAAAAGCCATAAGGATTTTCAGGGGGCCACCATTCATCATTCGTTCATTCATCATTCATTCATTCATTCATTCATTCATTCCGTTCAACAGCCTGGAGCTGAGGCCCACTCTGCGCCAGGCCCAGGATCCCAAGGAAGGGGGGCTCTGAGAGGGTCTGCTCAGACCCTGGCAGCGTCAGCCCCGCTTCGGGTCACTTGCTGGCTGGGAGCCCAGGAGTGTGCAGGGCTGATTTGGAGGTTGGTAAGTGGCGGAGCTGAAAACCCAACTGGCACCTGCAGCTCTTCTCCCATCTCCAGCCCGCGAGTTGTCTGGGGGCAGCCTGAGTATTTAAAATCTCATCAACTCCTTACCAGCGCCAACGTGTTTAATAGGAAGCTGTCACCCTCGGCCGGCACGGCATGAGCTGGCACGCGCGGGGAACCTGCGGCTTTGAAGTCGATGAGCCTTTTAAGTTTTACCATTTAAGCTAATAGGAAGGGGCCGGCATCTGTTTGTACTTACACATCTCTACAACAGAGCCGGCGTTACCTAACGGTTGCTATGGCTACCTGGAGTCGCCAGCTCTGTTTGGGGGCTATAATTATCCCTGTGACAGCCTTCGATTGGCCAGAGCTGGAGGCGCATGAAATAGGAAGGCCACACTGCCTTTGTGTGCACAACTTTCTGCAGCCTTGCACGCTCATGTCACACACACGCACACACAGGGGTGGGTTAGACACCCCATAGGGCAAAACTGGATCCCACCAACTCAGACCTGCCCCTTCTTTTTCTGTTTCATAGCATGGACTGCTTTGAATGCGAAAATCTGAGACTGGCAGAATCATCCTCAAGTCTGCAAATCTGGAGTCTTGAGACCCAGAATTAGAATTCTAGAATGCCAGGGTCCTCAACTTTCACCACTCTGGAAACGTGGGTCCTAGCTTCCAGAATCATAGGAAGGTAGAGAGAGAGAGGTTTGAATTACAGGGCCCTGGTGTCCTGAAGCTAACAGAGGCCCTCAATGGCATCTTGTCCAAGTTCCCCCTACAGGGGGCAATTCTTCCTAAAGATCGTCATTGAACATCTGCTTGAATACCCCCAGGCGCAGTGAGCTCACTACCTACTGCTTGAAAGAGGCTTCTTTATATTGAACCAAAATACGTCTTCCTGTCCCACTCACTCCCTTGTCCTGGCCGTGCTGGCTCCTTGGGGACACAGAGGCCCACCGGGTCTCTCACCTAAGACTTTACTTGTCCAGACTGACCACCCCAGGGCTGTACCTGAGTGCCCTCTCCCAGCAAAGTAAGCCAGGAGCCTGTCTGACGGGCAAGACCTTTCTGTGCTTTGGTGCCTGGCGAGTCCCACCGCTCAGCTCAGACAGGCACAGAGCAGACTCCCCAGCAGGGGCTTCCCGCACCCACCACACAGGCGTGAGCCCCAGGTGGCTGTGCACCAGCCCCCTCCCCTTCCAAGGGACACAACTCCAGCCCAGGTGACCGGGGGACTGCTAGCCCTTCAGCCGCCAACAGCTCCCCACAGGGAATGGGGGCGCGGGGATTACACTTTAAGATGCCACCAAGGGGGCCAACGATGGAAAGAATGAGAACATCTTGTCTCTTCAAAGCCAAGGGTCCCCTCAACCTTGACCATTCCCTTCCTCCTCCTCCTGGAGCCGCCCCTTTGGAGGCGAGCCCGGGCAGGCCTCCCTGCCCACTTGCTCCTCCCTGGAAGGGTCTGCCCTCCTGGACCAGCGCCAGGCCAGGCTCAGAGACCGGCTGGGCCCGGAGCCACAGAACCGGCCTGAGGCCCTCAGTGGGGCAGTGGGACCCCCTAGCTTACCCCAGACCCCGCTGGAGCCCTCCACCCACTCCTCCCGCCCCTGGCAGCCACCGTACTGACCACGGCTCCCCTTCTCCCCAGTTGTCCTCCTGGAGCCTCCGGCCAGGCGCGGGGTGGGGGCAGGGAGAGGTGTCTTATAGCAGCTGGGGAGGCACAGGGAACTAAAAATACAGCCCCGGAGAGGCTCCTCCTCTCTGGGAGGCCCCGAGGGGCTTAGTGGAGGGGCTGGCAGGGACCCAGGAGCCCAATATTCCAGCCAACAGGTGCAGCCCGGGGACACTGCCTTCCCTCCCCTCCTCTTTCCTCCCTGCCCTGGAAGGGCTCCTCCAGCCCCGCCTCGCACCTGTCACCTGGAGGGAGCCCGGCCCCCCTCCACAGCACCCCCATGTCCTCGCTCCCCCTTCCTGGCCCATCTCACAGAACAGCTCTCCTCTGGGAGTCCTCCCCCAACTCCCCCCATCCCAGCAGGTGTGCCCTCTTCCCCTCTGGTTCCAGCACAGGTGCAACCTTCTTGGCTCTCTGTGCCTTGGGGTGCAGCTCCCCACTGCTACCCTGTGGGCTTCCTCAGACGCAGAAATGTAAAAGCCACAGACATGCACTGCCCTGTCTGCACCCCAGGGCACTGCCCTCACAGCAGCCCTTCTCCACGGACATGTTTATAAGCCCCATGGAACAGACAAGCAGACGGAGGCACAGAGCGGTTAAGCAACTTGCCCAAGGGCACACAGCTAGGAAAAGCATGAAACTAGACCCCAGGCAGAGTTGGTGCTTCACAGCCAGGAGCTGGTCTAACTTTTGGATCCTTCCTGCTCCCCCTCTCACCTTTATGACAGCACCTAGCAAAGGGCCAGGTCTGTAAGCTCTTCGAAGGTTCATTTTACTGAACTGAGTGTCCAAGGTCTTGGCTTCCTGGGACGGGGGTGGGGGGCGGGAGAAACGGCAAAGACAGTTGAAGTTGAAAGGCTGACAATTGGGAGACCCTGTTGCCCTCTAGTGGCAGCAATGAGAAAAGCCTAGGCCCCTTCCACATTATACTTGGTTCACTGGTCCACCCTCCCAGCCAACCTGGACGGGGACATTTCACATCTGTATATTCCTGGCACCAACCAGGAACGGTTTGACAAATTATTAAAGGATGATAAGCCATGGTCCTTGCTCTCAGGGGACTCAATGTCGAGTGGAGAAAACTCCCCAAAAGGATTGGGCACGCGACAGAGATCTGAGCAAAGGACTATGGGAGGGTGAGAAGACCCAATGGCAGAGGTGACCATCGGCTGAATCTAAAAGTACAGGGGGGGGGGAGGGGGAGAGCCTTCTGCAGGGTCTCCTAGGCAGAGGTAACAAACCGTGTGTGCCGAAGCCTAACGGATGCAGGGGGCGCATGGGGACATGTGCTGTGGGAGGTGAGACCTCCTGGGAAGGTCCTCCTGTGACGGAACCAGGGTGAGGGGCTTGGAACCGATGCTTGCATGAGGTGCTTGGCTCACCACATATTATTTTTGTGACCCAGGGAAAGTATCATCATAACTTTCCAGGGCTTTTGTCTTTTTATATGTCGTCATGAGGATTAAAAGAGGGGGTGCATGTATATAGGACTCAGCATGGTGCCTAGTACACAGTAAGTGCTCAATAATTGCTCACTGTGATATAAGGTACAAAGGAATTGTAAAGGAAGAAATGATGAATTCATCCAAGGGACCTTGAAGGAAGGTCAGAGAGTTAGGGACGCGAGAACTTATGTGGAATATTCAGGAAAACCCCGAGAAGGTTAGGCCGGGTCAGTAGTTTTGTGAGGCAGATTGGTCATGGATGAGACTGGAATGCAGATAAGGGATGACTTTGAACTTAGGAATTTGGGTGACTCTTCCGCAGGCCCTGAGGAATGGCTGTGGTTGTGGCTTGGGGTGGGGCTGGGAAGGGGGTTCCCGGCCATCTGGGATGGGTTAGCGGGGTCAGTTAAAATTAAGCACAATGGCCCAGCATTGAGAAGCCAAAGGCAAACAATTGTGCAGCTCATGTGGCAGCCAGGTCTGTTTCCTTGGGGGAGGTCCGGCCTTCCTGTTTGGACTGGGGGGGAGCGCAGAGTTGGAACCTGTGCTCTGGGCTGTCCTGGGACCTCCTCTCTGGGCTGTGGGAACAGCACCTCCAGGGTTCTGACCTTGGCAGCAGGAGGGGGGTGAGGAAGGCAGTTTGGCCCAACTCCAGGGTAGCCTCTCTTGACCACCTTGACCTGGAGTGGCCTCCTCTCCCCCTTGCCACCTGCAGGGAGGCCTGCTCACCAGGAAGACCTGCTCAAGGACGCTCTTAGTTCGCCTGTGAGGCAATATTCACAATTGTGAATGGAAACTGAATAATGGTTGCTGATTTTGTGTGTGTGTGGAATATGCTTCTTTTTTTTTATGAATAAATCTTTATTGTTCAGATTATTACAGTTGTTCCTCTTTTTCCCCCCATAGCTCCCTTCTACCCGGTTCCCACCCCACCCCATGCCCTTACCCCCCACCACTGTCCTCATCCATAGGCGTACGATTTTTGTCCAGTCTCTTTCCTCACCCCCCACACCCCCTTCCCCCCGAGAATTGTCAGTCCATTCCCTTTCTATGCCTCTGATTCTATTATATTCACCAGTTTATTCTGTTCATCAGATTTTTTATTCACTTGATTTTTAGATTCACTTACTGATATATATTTGTTGTCACTTTATTGTTCATAATTTTTATCTTTACCTTTTTCTTCTTCTTCCCCTTCTTAAAGCATACCCTTCAGCATTTCATATAATACTGGTTTGGTGGTGATGAACTCCGTTAGCTTTTTCTTATCTGTGAGGCTCTTTGCTGACCTTCAATTCTAAATGATAGCTTTGCTGGGTAATCTTGGTTGTAGGTTTTTGCTATTCATCACTTTGAATATTTCTTGCCACTCCCTTCTGGCCTGCATAGTTTCTGTTGAGAAATCAGCTGACAGTCATATGGGTACTCCCTTGTAGGTAACTGTTTTTCTTTTGCTGCTTTTAAGATTCTCTCTTTGTCTTTTGCTCTTGGCATTTTAATTATGATGTGTCTTGGTGTGGTCCTCTTTGGGTTCCTCTTGTTTGGGGTTCTTTGCACTTCCTGGACTTGTAAGTCTATTTCTTTCACCAGGTAGGGGAAGTTTTCTGTCATTTCTTCAAATAGGTTTTCAATATCTTGCTCTCTCTCTTCTTCTGGTACCCCCATAATTCGGATGTCCCAGAGGCTCCTTACACTATCTTCATATTTTTGGATTCTTTTTTCGTTTTGCTTTTCCAGTTGGGTGTTTTTTGCTTCTTGGTATTTTAAATCTTTGACTTGATTCTTGGGGTCCTCTAGTCTGCTGTTGGATCTCTGTATATTATTCTTTATTTCAGTCAGTGTATGCTTAATTTCTAATTAGTCATTTTTCATTTCCTTGAGGGTCTCACTAAATTTCTCGGAGGTTTCTAGAAGATTTTTGAATAACTGTGGTTTTGAACTCTATATCCAGTAGTTTGCTTTCCTCCATTTCTTTTGTTTGTGACATGTTTCTTTGTCTCCACATTTTGGCTGCTTCCCTGTGTTGATAGAGTGGCTTTCTGTGCTAGGTATCCTATAGGGCTCAGTGGCTCAGCCTCCCTAGTTAACTGAGGTGGACACTCTTGATGCACACCTTTGTGTGCTGTGTGCACAGTCTTGTTGTAGTTAAGTCTCAATTGCTGTTGGTATCACTGGGAGGAATTGACCTCCAGGCCAATTGGCCGTGAGGACCAGTTGTGTCTACAATGGGAGAACTGCTGTGCTGAAGGCACCCTTATGGGGCAGGACTTGCTTCAGTGGGGCTTTGGTGCTCACTGAGTCTGCCCCCTGAGTGTGTCACTTATGGATGTGAAGAGTTGTACTCTGGTATGGTCTCACACTGACCACTGGGTACACTGGCTCTTGGATCTCCAAGGAGTTGCAAAGTCAGCACATCCTGAGGCCATCCAGCAGAAGCTACAGAGAGATCTGCAGATTCCTCCTCTTTGTTTGGGGTTTGGAAGTGCCCAGATGAGGCACTGCTGTGAAGCAATGCAGGCTGCTGCCCAGCCTTAGGCCTTCTTTTGGAAGCTTTGGCACTCTTTGACCCAGTAGCAGTTTGTTAGGTTTTAGATTGCAAAAGAACAGGCCATTCATATGCAAAAGCCTCTGCTAACAGCTTGGGTGGGGTTGTAAATTGGGTGGAGAGGGGTCTCAGGGAATCATCAGGGTGGAGAAAACTGCAATGGCTGCCAGTCTGCTCTGCCTCGGCGAGGTCCCGGGGTCTCTGTGTCCCGTGGCCCATGCAGGAACAATGAACACTGCAAGCACCTCTGAAAGAAAACCACCCTCGCATTCCTGTCCCAGTGCCAGACAGTCCAGTTTCTCCATGTATGAGTCTGGGTCCCCAGAGTCTCGCCCGGAACTGGAGTTCAGTGCAATTGGGAGCTTGTATCTCCCTCCCGATTGAAAAAGACAACAACGTACCCAGTTGCCAGCCCATTTCCGTGTCACCTCCGTACCTCCACACTTCCGCACCTCTCCACCTCCTTCCAGTTTCAATGCGCTTTTCTCTTTCCTTCTAGTTGTAGAATTTCCACTCAGCCAGCCTTCCCATGGTTCTGGATGATGTCCGTTTTGTCTTTTAGTTGTAGTTTTGATGTGGTTGTGCGAGGCAGCAAGTACAGGTGTGTACCTATGCCGCCATCTTGGTTCCTCTCTGGTTGTTGATTTAAAAAATTTTTTTTTTAAATTAAATCTTTATTATTCAGATTATTACATTTGTTCCTCTTTTCCCCCCCCCATAACTCCCCTCCTCCCAGTTCCCGCCCCACCCTCCGCCCTCACTCCCCACCCACTGTCCTCATCCATAGGTGCACGATTTTTGTCCAGTCTCTTCCCGCATCTCCCACTCCCCTTTCCCCGCCAAGAATAGTCAGTCCATTCCCTTTCTATGTCCCTGATTCTATTATAATCACCAGTTCATTCTGTTCATCAGATTATTTATTCACTTGATTCTTAGATTCACTTGTTGATAGATGTGTATATGTTGTTCATAAATTGTATCTTTACCTTTTTCTTCTTCTTCGTCTTCTTAGAGGATAACTGTCAGCATTTTGAAAATACTGGATTAGTGGTGATGAACTCCTTTAGCTTTTCCCTTATCTGTGAAGCTCTTTATCTGAACTTTAATTCTACATGACAGCT
>NW_005871151.1:377112-394089 GCF_000147115.1 Myotis lucifugus | reverse complement strand
TTCCATCACTTTGGATATTTCCTGCCCATTCCCTTCTGCCTGCAAAAGTTTCTGTTGAGAAATCAGCTGACAGTTGTATGGGTATTCCCTTGTAGGTAATTGAGTTTCTTTCCTCTTGCTGCTTTTAAGATTCTCTCTTTGTCTTTTGCTCTGGCATTTTAATTATGATGTGTCTTAGTGTAGTCCTCTTTGAGATTCCTTTTGTTTAGGATTCTCTGCGCTTCTTGGACCTGTAAGTCCATTTCTTTCACCAGGTGGGGGAAGTTTTCTGTCATTATTTCTTCAAATAGGTTTTCAATATCTTGCTCTCTCTCATCTTCTGGTACCCCTATAATTCTGATGTTGGTACGTTTGAAAATGTCCCAGAGGCTCCTTACACTATCTTCGTATTTTCGGATTCTTTTTTCATTTTGCTTTTCCAGTTGGGTGTTTTTTGCTTCTTCGCATTTCAAATCTTTGACTTGATTCTTGCGCTCCTCTGGTCTGCTGTTGGGTGTCTGTATAATATTCTTTATTTCAGTCAGTGTATGCTTAATTTCTAGTTGGTTCTTTATCACAACATCGAGGGTCTCATTAGATTTCTTGAGGATCTCATCAAGTTTATCGGCAGTTTCTAGTAAATTATTGAAAGACCTTAAAAGTGCGTTTTTTTAGCTCTATATCCTCCATTTCTGTCATGTTTCTTTGTCTCCGCATTTTTACGCGTTCTTGGTGCACCCCCTTGTGGTCTTTGTGCACAGTCTTGTTGTAGTTAAGCCTTGATTGTTGTCGGCAATACTGGGGGTTAATTGACCTCCATGCTAACTGGCTATCAGAGTCAGCTGTGTCTGCAGTGGGAGAGTTTCTGTGCTGGATCTCTAGGGCGGTGCTAGTCTAGCGTTTGCCTAAGGCTATCCAGCAAATGCCTCTGTGCAGGGCTTGGGTGGGGCGGGTCCCCGGGAATCTACAGGGCAGGCAGAGGGAGCAGTTATGGCTGCTCTCAGATCCGTCCCCAGGGGCTCTGCCTTTCAGAGTCCCAGGAGAGAAAGCTGCATTCGAGTTCCGACCAAAGCCAGACAGTCCCGCTTCTCCCGTTTGAGTCTGGGTCCCTAGAGACTCGCCCGGATCTGGAGCTCAGAGTCTGAAACTCCCTCCCGATTGAAAACAACAACGGCGCCCTCCACCGCCGGCCCGCTCCACATGCACTCCGCACCTTAGTATTTCACTTCCGCACTGTGCCTCCTCTGAGTCTTGGTATGCTTTTCTCTTTCCTTCTAGTTGTAGGATTTCCACTCAGCCAGCCTTCCTGTGGTTCTGGGTGATGTCCATTCCGTCTTTTAGTTGTATTTTTGAAGTGGTTGTTTGAGGCAGCAAACTCCGGCGTTAACCTATGCCGCCATCTTGGTTTCTCCGATTTTTAAAATTATGTATTGCCCAGCCGGCATGGCTCAGTGGTTGAGTATTGACCTATGAACCAGGAGGTTGTGGTTCGATTCCCGGGTTGTGGGCTCAGTCCTCAGCGTGGGGTGTGCAGGAGGCAGCAGATCAATGATTCTCTGTCATCATTGATGTTTCTATCTCTCTCTCTCCCTTCCTCTCTGAAATCAATAAAGTATATTTTAAAAATAAATAAAATGTATTATTCAGCAGGCTTGATCGAAGGCTTCACCCCCCTCCCCTCTCTGCCCACTCGCACCCAGGCACCATCTAGGAGAGGAGGAGTGTGGTGGTGGATTGTAGAATCAGAACCAAGAAAGGACCCCAGCTCACCCAGCGGGTTCCCTTGTTTCCTGGTGTGGGCAGCATTCTGGTGGTTTCAGGGGAGCCCACCACCTCCCACACTCATTCCCAAAGGTTGGGCCTCCTCTTTCCTGAAGACATTCCCGGTGGTGATGAGGTGCCAGGGGACCCCAGCCAGCCAGCTGGAGTCCGACTGCCCACCCATGTGTGGGAAGTGCCCACAGCCACTGCACTGGGGGAGCAGAGCTGGGCCTCTGGCCCCTGGCGAGGCTCAGGCGGCCTCGGGACTTTGACCCTTGGCCACTGCCACCCTCCCGGGAGCCTCCCCAGCAGCTCCTTGGACACATACCTAAGCCTCTGGTAAGACGACACACCCAGCTGAGCAAGAGGGCAGTTCTGATGCCGCGGGACCAACTCTGAGATATTGGAGGGATGCCCACGGGACATCTTTCCCCAAGTCCCAATTCCAGACATCCTGAAGTGGATGCCTCCGCTGTGGCAGGTGGGTGCTCAGCCAGGGCCCTGCAGACCGCAGGCACCCAGGTCCCCGACCCTGGGGGGTCCGCTGGCTGGGAGAGAAGCCACTCTGCAAAATGCCATCCAGCCCGGCCGGGGCCAAGGAGCTCGGCCAGCTCTTTGACCTGAGCCTCCGGAGAGGACAGTCCACAGCAGCACCCTCCTTACCGGGGCCTGGCTTCTTCCCCTCCGACCTCCTGGTTCCGGTGAGGACTTCCAGGAGAGGGAATGTGACCCGGCTGGGGAGTCCGAGAAGCACAGTCCCCGGCCATGAGGACCAGTGGGACAGGGACACACATTAGCCCAGAGAGACCGCCCCAAGGACTCGTCCCACTGAATCTGGAGGGGGAACACCCTGACAGCTGCAATCCAGGAGACAGAGGGCGTGAGTGGGAGCAGGCTCTGTTCTGTTATGGAGGACGCCCTCCTGTACTGGGATGGACTGAGGCTGGTACCCAAGAAAAGCCCAGGGCTTGGGGGAAAAGGGAGCGAGAGACCTCTGACCTCTGACCTCTGATCTCTGATGGGGTCCCTAATCCCAGGACCTGAGGTTCCCAGAGCTCCTGACACCGTGTGGATTTCCCTTGGGATCTGTGAGCTAGATCAGGAGCTCTCCCACATTCTATCCATGACCCGTTCCACATTGCAGTCCAAAACATACACACACTCACACACACACACACACACACACACACACAGGGACACACACAGACAGGGATACACACAGAGACACACACACACAGAGGGACACACACACACGTGTTATGACTATACGCATGTAATTTTCATGAAACAATACATACCCTTGTTGTGTATAACACCACTTGATTCTTTCCATTCTGTTCCTTGCCATTTTCTCTTACTGCACGTTGAGACCCAGTAAGTTGATTTCATGACACAATGAAGGGCGGTATAAAAACAGCCCAGCTGGATAGAGCCTTCAAATCAATCTGTTTTTTGTCAACGCTAGTTCAACTTGGACTTGTCACTTGCGAGCCAAGAAGATGCTAACCCCTCGCATGTCCCCTACCTCCCGCTCCAGCCCTGCCCAGCCCACTCCTGGCCAGGCTGCCACGAGGAACAAGCTCACCTACTTCTGGAACGAAGGCTTCTGGAAGGTGCGCTGGTGGAAGGAGCTGGGAGCTAACCAACCCCAGCACTCAGCAGTGGTCAGACAGGGCACCTGGGGAAGGTGCTCCAGCCAAGAGTCTTAGTCTTGGCAACTCTAAGTTGGGCTTGTGGTCCCCACCCTTGAGAAGGAGCCTGTGGATGAAATGATGCTGTACAGGAAACACTGAGACACTGTGATGTAGAATAAGAACGATCTGTTGGGTCTTTGACCCGGTTCCTGGCACAGAGCTCTTAAACCCTTGGTTCTTCCGAAGGGATGAGAGCGGTAAAGGGTCCAGCGTTGTGGTCTTAAGGCGACTTTTGGAAAGCTCCTAGCTCTCCTGAGGATGGGCCCGGTGGCCAGTGGAGCCAACCAGGCGATCAGAGGTAGGGAATTTCAGTCCACCCCTCACCACCTCCGGGAGGGGAGAGGGCCTGGAGATGTCAGTCCAATCGCTGGTGGTCAGTGACTTAATCAGCCGTGCCTGTGCAATGACTCCTCCATGGAAACCCAAGAGGCGGGGCCCACAGGGCTCCCATTGGCGAACCCCTGGAGGTGCGGGAAGCTCCGGGCCCTCCCCCGCACCTCGCCCTGTGCTGTTCCGGAGTCACTTCCTGTATAGTAAGCTGAGCATCTAGTGAGTAAGGCGATTCTCTGAGCTCGGTGAGCCACTCTAGCAAGTCAGTCAAGTCCAAGGAGGAGGTCGAGGAAACCCCGGATCGACGGCCCGTGGGTCGGAGGCACAGGGGAGGACTGCACTTGAGGTTGCCGCCCGAGTTGGGGAGTCCTGTGGGACTGAGCCCTCATCCACAGGGTGAGACAGTGTCAGCACTGAGCTACATTGTGGGACAACTGTCTGGTCCCAGCACAGGGCTCCACGTGCAATGCTCTGCACTTGGCAGTTCCCGTCCCTCCAACCCCACAGTCACAAAAACCTTCAACGCGGGGTGGGAGAAGGAAGGGGATGTCCCCGCAAGCGTCTCTCATCTCCCCATGAAAGGTGAGTCCTGTGTGTGTAAGAAACGATAACGATGACGAACCGTGGGAAGGTAAACTCACTCAGGCCTGTGAGAACCTGGACGCGGGGGAAATGGTGCAGGAGGGTTATTAGGACAAAGAGCAAGGGCCGCAGTCAGTACCCCTCTCTCGGCTCCTGCACGACTCCGGACTGCATGCATCCAGGCGAAGCCATGGGGGCAGGGATGTGACTTTTGCTACATTTGGCAAACTGCTCTTCGGGCAGCGCTCTCCAGCCCTAACTGAGGTTCCGGGAATCCAAGGATACCAGGGTCAGAATGACCAGCAGGCCCCTCTCCATCCCTTGTGACTGGCACTGCCCTGCCCGGGCTCGCTTGTGCAATGAGGCGGCCAGAGTCCCGGGGCCTTTCAGGGCCCATGACCATGGTGACCTGGCTGGGATTATTATAACCGCGCCCTAAAGCGCCTGCAGTGGCCGGCTGTGCTGACTCTCCCGCTGCCAGCTGCCTCCGTGGGGCCAGAGGTGCCCCTCCGAAGCTTGGCTGTCTTCCAGGCGAGATCCCAGCCTCCCCTCCCCGCAGCTCTGGGAGGGGAGAGGGCACCTGTGCAGCTCCGCCCTCGGCCAAATAAAGGGCCTCAGAGAGCAAACAGCAGCACCCTCTAGGGGAGATGCACTTAAAACTTAGCATCTTGCCCTAACCGGTTTGGCTCAGTGGATAGAGCGTCAGCCTGCGGACTCAAGGGTCCCAGGTTCGATTCCGGTCAAGAGCATGTACCTTGGTTGCGGGCACATCTCCAGTGGGGGTGTGCAGGGGGCAGCTGATCGATGTTTCTCTCTCATCGATGCTTCTAACTCTCTATCCCTCTCCCTTCCTCTCTGTAAAAAATCAATAAAATATATTTTTTTAAAAAACAACTTACCATCTTCACCATTTTTTAGTGTACAGTTCTTTTTTTCTCTATTTTAATCCTCACCTGAGCATATTTTTCCATTGAATTTTTTAGAGAAAATGGAAGAGAGAGGGAAAGACAGAGAAAAACTTCGATGTGAGAGAAACACATTGACTGGTTGCCTCCTGCACATGCCTGACCAGGGCCCGGGGTCAGGGAGGAGCCTGCAACCGAGGTACATGCCCTTGACTAGAATCGAACCTGGAACCATTTGGTCTACTGATTCAAACCAGCTAGGGCAATGTACAGTTCTTTTTTCTTTCTTTTTTCAGTGTACAGTTCTTTAAGAAGAAGAAGAAGAAGAAGGATAAAAATATGAACAATAAAATGATAATAAATATATATCCATCAACAATTGAATCTAAAAATCAAAATAAACGGACAAGAAATCTATTGAACAAAATAAACAGATGATTAAAATAGACTCAGAGGCATGGAAACATGGAACAGACTAACGAATCTCAGAGGGAAGGGGGAAGGGGGTAGGGAAGAGTTTAACCAAAGAACTTATATGCATACATGCATTACCCATGGACACAGACAATAGGATGGTGAAGGCCTGGAGAGGGGCAGGATCCTGGTGAGGGAGGACAATGGGGGGGGGGGAGACATCTGTAATACTCTCAATGATAAAGATATAATAAAAATAAATAAATAACTAAATAAGAATGCTCCAAGAGGATGAAGGGATTAAGAAATACAAATTGGCATTTACAAAATAGTCAAGAGAAATTAAAAATGGCGGCTGAGTAAGTGGATGCTGCATGGACACAGTACCAGGATCACACTGGAATTACAACTAAAATACAGAAAAACTTGCTGAATAATCAACGGGAGATTTGCTGGAGAGAACCCTGATACCCGAGGACTGAAAGTGGAGACCACAGAGAGACTGGTAGGAGGGGTAGAGGCGTGAAAGGGCTGGCCAGGCCCCCACAGACAGCAGCTGAAGTTCCACAGAGATAGCTCAGCTGTGGGGGGTTTGCCACTGAGAACTCTGGGGTCTAAACCCCAAGAAGGACCCTGCAGCAGAGAGCACCAGAACTAAGAAAGGTACCCACAGAACATCTGGCTGTGAAAAGCAGCGGGGTTGCTGTCTGCCAGGGAGAGACACCTGGAAATGCAGGCACCCTCTTAAAGGGCCAACGCACAAAATTCCCCGTGCAGCCACACACCTGGTGCTCTGGAAGAGGGAGGGCAGAGTGGACTGGAGCTGTGTGAGCAGAAGCCAGGGTTGGGGGCTCTGGGATTAGAGCTTAAAAGGCAGACACCCTGGTTTCCTGTGCTGAGTCATTACCTCATGCTGGGAGGTCATCTTTCTCATGCAGATAGTTGCTATCTAGCCGGTTTTGCTTGAGGGGAAGACAGTTGATTCACCCTATTGAAAATACCTTGCCCTATGGTGTGGAGTTTCTGAGGCCCATTAAGAACATGAGAATAACAATTAGCCTCTAGGCCAGCGGTTCTCAACCTGTTGGTCGCGACCCCTTTGGCGGTCAAACAACCCTTTCACAGGGGTCGCCTAAGACCATCCTGCATATCAGATATTTACATTACGATTCATAACAGTAGCAACATTACAGTTATGAAGTAGCAACGAAAGTATGGTTGGGTCACAACATGAGGAACTGTATTTAAAGGGCCAGAAGGTTGAGAACCACTGCTCTAGGCAGAAGCAATTGCCCCACCCTGTTGAAAAAACTCTCATCACATCAGTGGATGACTACCTGAGGACTATTCAAGACTAAATCCAATCAGTCTGCAAGCAGAGGTGGTCTCTGGAGGCTTTGAGTCTTTGCCTGATCTAATTAGTCAGAAACAGTGTTTGACATTGTCCTGCACTAGAGATTGAGAGGTGTAGCAGATCTACCTAATACATAGTCACAAACCTGAGCAGGCACCCAAAATAAAGAGACAAAGAAACAACCCCCAAATGAAAGAGAAAGAGAATTCTCCAGAAGAAGAGATAAATGAAATGGAGATAAGAAATTTATCTGATATCGAATTCAAAATAATGATGGTAAAGATGATTAACAGCATGAGAAAAGATATAATAACTATGAAAACAGAATGACATAGCATGAATAAAGAACACATTGGAAGGCATACACAGAATTAGAAGACAGAGTAGAAAAAAATCACTCAATCAGAGAACCAAAAAGAAAAAACAATTAAAAAACAGGAGGACAGCTTAAGGGAGCTGTGGGACAACATGAAATATAACAATATTCGCATAGTAGGTATGCCAGAAGAGGCAGAAATGAAGAAAGGGATAGAGAATGTGTTTGAAGAAATAATGGCAGACAGCTTCCCTAACCTAGTGAAGTCAAAGTCACACAAGTTCAGGAGGCACAGAGAGTTCCAAGCAAGAAAAGCCCAAACAAGCCCACATAAACAAATTGAAAGACAAAAATCATGATCATATCAATAGACACAGAAAAAGCATTCGACAAAATCCAACACCTATCTACACTAATAAAAGACAAACATGGAAACTGACCATACCTTTGCTATGCCTTAAGCCATGCCCACCAGCCAATCAGAGCGACTATATGCAAATTAACCCAACCAAGATGGCGGCAGGTGGAGGAATCACAATACCAGATATCAAGTTATACTGCAAAGCCACCATAATCAAAACAGCCTGGTATTGGCAGCCACAGAGCTGAAGCAAGCAGGAGGCTTGGTTGCCCCAATGATGGAGGAAGCCAGGCTTCCCGCCTGCCTCAGCGGGCTCTGAGCTCCACTCAAAGCAACAAAGTTTCAATTATAGAAGGTAAATAAACCCCAGATACCTGCTTTCAGCTGGCCATGGCCATGGAGCTGGAGCGAGCAGGAGGCTTGCTTGCCCCACTGATGGAGGAAGCCAAGCTTCCCTCCTGCCAGCCAGCTCTGAGCTCCACTCAGGCAACAAAGTTTCAATTATAGAAGGTAAATAAATCCTAGAATAAAAAACAAAAGAAAAAAAGGAGAGGCTGGGAGCTTTCATCGCCGGGGGGGATGGAGGGAGGGGTTTGGCCAGCCTGAAAACAGCCCTCAGCCCCTCACCAGGACTGGTCAGGCACCCCAGTGGGGACCCCCCATCCTAAAGGGGGTGTGGCCAGCCTGAAAACAGCCATCATCCCCTCACCCAGGCTGCCCAAACCTCCATGGGGTGAGGGTCCCCACTGGTGGGGGGGCTTGACCAGCCTGCAAACAGCCATAAGCCCCTCACCCAGGCTGGCCAGGCAACCCATCGGGACCCACACCCTGATCCAAGACACCCTTCAGGGCAAACCAGCCAGCCCCCACCCATGCACCAGTCCTCTATCCTATATAATAAAAGGGTAATATGAAAACTGACCCTAACAGCAGAACAACTGGGAATGACTGGTCACTATGACACACACTGACCACCAGGGGGCAGTCACTCAATGCAGGAGCTGCCCCCTATTGGTCAGTGCACTCCCACAGGGGGAGCTCTGCTCAGCCACAAGCCAGGCTGATGGCTGCCAGTAAAGCAGTGGTGGTGGGAGCCTCTCCCGCCTCCTTAGCAGCACTAAGGATGTCAGACTGCAGCTTAGGTCTGCTCCCTGCTGGCAAGTGGGCATCCCCCGAGGGCTGCCGAGCTGCCAGAGGGATGTCTGACTGCCAGCTTGGGACCAATCCCCCAGGGAGGAGGCCTAATCCAGCAGGTGGACATCCCCCGAGGGATCCCAGACTGCGAGAGGGCACAGGCCGGGCTGAGGGATCCCTCCCCAGTGCACAAATTTTTGTGCACCGGGTCTCTAGTTTTTTATCAAAACTCTCAGCAAAGTGGGAATAGAGGAGCATATCTCAACATAATAAAGGCCATATATGACAAACCTACAGCGAGCATCATACTCAATGGGCAAAAACTAAAACCATTTCCCGTAAGAACAGGAACAAGACAGGAATGTCTGCTTTCACCACTCTTATTCAACATAGTACTGGAAATCCTAGCCACAGCAATCAGACAAGAAGAAGAAATACAAGGCATCCAAATTGGAAAGGAGGAAGTAAAACTCTCATTACGCTCAGATGACATGATATTGTACATAGAATACCCTAAAGACTCCACCAAAAAACTACTAGATTTAATAAATGAATTTGGCAATGTAGCAGGAGACAAAATCAATACCCAAAAAATCGATGGCTTTTTTTATACACCAATAGTGACTTCTCAGAAAGAGAAACTAAACAAACAGCCCATTTATCACTGCAATCAAAGAATTAAGATACTTAGGAATAAACTTAACCAAGGAGGCAAAAGACCTGTACTCAGAAAACTACAGGATGTTGAAAAAAGATATAGAAGAAGATATAAACAAGTGGAAGAATATTCTGTGTTCATGGATTGGTAGAATCAGCATCATTAAAATGTCCATACTACCCAAAGCAATCTACAGATTCAATGCAATCCCCATTAAAATACCAACAGCATATTTCACAGATCTACCACAAACACTCTATAAATTTATATGGAACCAAAGAAGACCCTGCATAGCTGCAGCAATCCTGAGAAAGAAGAACAAAGTTGGAGGAATCACAATACCAGATATCAAGTTATACTACAAAGCCACCATAATCAAAACAGCCTGGTACTAGCACAAGAACAGGCATATAGATCAATGGAACAGAACAGAGAACCCAGAAATCGACCCAAGCCATTATGTTCAATTAATATTTAATAAAGGAGGCAAGAGCATACAATGGAGTCAAGACAGTCTCTTCAACAAATGGTGTTGGGAAAATTGGCAGATACATGCAAAAAAATGAAATTAGGCCACCAACTTACACCATAAGAAAGAGAAACTAAACAAACAGCCCATTTAACTCAATGGATAAACTCAAAATGGATAAAATAATAAACTCAAAATGGATAAAAGACTTAAATGTAAGTTGGGAAACCATAAAAATCCTAGTAGAAACCATAGGCAGCAAAATATCAGACATCGCTTGTAGCAATATGTTCATGGACAAATCTCCTAGGGCAGTGGTTGGCAAACTCATTAGTCAACAGAGCCAACAGTACAACGATTGAAATTTCTTTTGAGAGCCAAATTTTTTAAACTTAAACTATATAGGTAGGTACATTGTTATTAACTTAATTAGGGTACTCCTAAGCTGGCCTTTGCTAAAAACGTCCTCAATCTGATTGAGGTATGTTCACTGAGGTCGACCCCTTCCAACTCTCCCACACTTATCTTGTATACTTGTTTCATCTATCTCCTTTCTGAAAACCGACTTTTGCACATGGGCCATGAAGTTTCAATCGCACTGTGCGTGCACGCCTGCACGTGGTATTTTGTGGAAGAGCCACACTCAAGGGGCCAAAGAGCCGCATGTGGCTCACGAGCCTCGGTTTGCCGACCACTGTCCTAGGGCAAAGGAAACTAAGGAGAAAATAAACAAATGAGACACCATTAAAATAAAAAGTTTCTGCACAGCAAAAAGAAACCAGCAACAAAACAAGAAGGGAGCCCACTGTATGGGAGAACATATATAGCAATGATACATCTGATAAAGGGTTAACATCCAAAATATATAAGGAGCACATACAACAGTGATGGCGAACCTTTTGAGCTCGGCGTGCCAGCATTTTGAAAAACCCTAACTTAACTCTGGTGCCGTGTCACATATAGAAATTTTTTGATATTTGCAACCATAGTAAAACAAAGACATTGAAAATTTAAAAATATTTTAAGAAGTAAACATTTTTTAAAAGGAAAAAAGAAGAACCAAGGATACGTCACTAGGGTGAGTGAGGGGCAGATATGACCTGCAATTGGAAGGGAAACAGGCAGGTGAAGGGACAGGAGCAAAACGTCAGAGGCCCACCTGTGGCAGAGGGGGTCTAAAAGCGCCCCTGGGTGAAGAAGGCGGCTAGGAATGTAACGGAACAACCCAGGGGTCCGGCTGCCTGTCACTGCCTGAGCCAATTAAGCAGAGACAGAGTTCAGTTATATATAAGCATTTGTTCCAATGATGCCGGCAGGATGGGAGAGCAGCAGGTCACCCTCAAAAATCTGCTCTGCACCCCCCATAAGCCAGCTGCTAACATTGGGTAGAAGGACAAAGATTACGTGGGAAAGTAGGCACGGGATGATCATTGCAGGTTACAAGTCATATGGACTGGGGGCCGGGGGAGGTGGAGGGGGAGAGGAGGGAGAGTCACAGAGGGCGGGTGCCTCCGGGTGCCCTGGGACCGGATTACAGGTAACAGAGACTGGGGTTGTAGGAGCAGGTGCCTGTGGGACTAGGTTGGTTCAGCCACGAGGTCGTAAATCTTTCCATAGCGACAGGCAGTTCTCGGGACAGGAGGATGGACTGCATTCCGATGCTGGTCCCAGGTCCCAGGGCGTACAGCTCCCAGCCAGGTGAGAATGTGCTTTCTCTAAGCAGAACAGAGCCATCATGGTTAACTGAGCATGATTAATGTCTCTTATAATGATAGTTAGTTTCCAATATTCCATTTCTGCCCCTAACAGGAACAGTGAGGACAAGGGCAGGGGCAGGAGGCTGTGTGGTTGCTCAGGCAGAGAGAGGGGCAGAGATACCACCTCCCCCTCTGCCCTGTCCAGTCCCTACACCACCCGGGCAGCTCCTCGGGGCCTGGGCAAGGCCGGGAGAGGGGCCGAGGGCTCGGGACCTCAGAGAGGTGGGGTGCAGGTGTGGCTGAAACCAGCTGGGAGGGTGGGTCGAAGGAGGCCATCTAGTGAGACCCCGAGGGACAGGGCAGGCACCCACACGCAGGCACCCTCTGGGGGCACAGCGAACTGTTAAGAAAAGAGAAAAGGCCCTGATAGAACATTTGAACCTGAATTTGCCTAAACATTCACCCCCAAATGACTGACTTCACCTGACAGAGTGGGTTTTCAATCCCAAAAGGCTGATGTATCTTAATGGAGTGCGGGTGAATTTCCCGCCAAAATATAAGATGGCTCTGTCTCTTGGTTTTGTTCCATCCACCAAAAGGGTGGATTGCAAACAAATATTTGGTAATACGCAGTTACAATCGGCCCGAGTTTACACGTTTCCCGCACTCCACCGCAAATCTATATGAACCGAGTTAAAGACGGCTCCCGCGGAGTACGCGCAATTCACGCGAGCCGACTTAACTCGTTTCCCGCACTCCAAGTGTTAAGGCAAGTTTGTTTCTTTTCAGCAGGACGGCGTCCCCCTCCCCCCAGAGGAAGCTTTGAGGCCTTTACAAAAGGAAGCAACCCCACCTCTGGCTCCCAGAGTTAGGGCGTTCCTTCGTTTCTGGCCCTCTGGCTCCTGCACACACACAGTGTCCCCCGGGGGGGCAGATCTGTTTGCTCACCCGCCTCTCCTGAGGCTTTTGTTTCACAAGAGCTGCTGTGGTAAACACCACCCCTAGCCCAGTGGCTGGCCTAGTCCAAGGCCGCAGGACTGAGGGAAAAGATCAGGGAGACCTGGCTGGCACAGCTGCCCGGCTTGCACACACTCAGAGAGACACACATCTCAGCGCAGGACTGCACTACGGGCTCATTCCCACAGACGGGTCCTGCCATTGCCCAGCTGTGTGGCCATGGGCAAGCCACCAACCTCTAGAAGCCCGAGTTTCCTCATCTGCAAAATGGGAGGGTCGGGCGGGGACCACCGTCCTAGATCTTAAATCATGGGGGCCAGTTGTGTTTTGGAGTTGCCAGTTTTGGGGTGCAGATATTATAATGTTAGGTCTGATCAAATAACTGAATCCATACCCCCCTGCCCTGGGAACTGCCCTATAGGCCAGTTCATCACTGACATTCCACTTGCAAAGACCATTATCTCTCCCCTCCGGATTTCACCAGAACCCAGACCCGCACAGAGCAGAAAAAGCCCGCCTAGAGGCCTTTAAAAGCCTCTGACTCCGTCTCTGGGTGCTGGCACTATTTGGGGGCTCAGGCCATCTGGTATCCAGGTGACCTAATCTATATTATAAAAGGCCAGTGCCCACAACGCCGTAACGACCAAATGACCAGTCACCAGGAGGTGCATTGATGGGTCTCGCCAGCAGCAGGTTTCTGGGTCTGGTTTCAGGGTCTCGTGCCATTTTGCGCACTGGACCTCTAGTACATTTATAATCCCTCACCACTTTGGGCTCATGCGTTCCTCCTTCCGTGACCCTAACAATACATTGGGTAACATCTCAGCAGCCCTCACTAGTCCAGCACAGTCAATATTTTCGCAGTGACACAATGAATATTCGAATTAAGTGGGGTGCGTGAAACTATAAACTTGCACCAATTCAGGTCAAATTTCACCCCCCCATGAGCCAGGAAAGCAGTAGTTTTCTGAACATTTTGCACTTCACACCTCAGGTAAGGTGTGGGAGCTCTCCTGTCCCCCCTCCCACCGTGGGACAGAGATGTGACAACAATCCTTACAGCTGCCCCTGTGGGTGCTCATTCCACGCGGGCTCTGTGTGGCCTGCTCGTGGCTCCTCACCGTGGCTCTGTGCCACAGGAGCTGTTTTCAGACCCATTTCACAGACGGGGAACCCAGGCCAAGGCGGTTGAGGAATGGGCTCACTTCAGAGTCCTTGCACCCTCACAGCCTCTGCCTCTGGCTGCACGGCCCCCTCCCCGCACATCTCCTAGAGAAAGAAGCAAGAAGGAAAGTGAATGCAAAAGCCGCTTCTCAGAAAACTCTGGTTTCCCAGAAGAGGTGGTCAGAACCTCTGTGCCAGGAATGTTTAACTTTGACCTTTTCACAATCCCTGCTCAGGACAGAGCTCAGAAGCTGCGGGCAGGTGGCGAGGGCGGGGGCGGGGGCGGCGCTTGCGCCTGTGCCTAGTTAGAAAAACCCACTGGACACTGGGCACTGTCTTCATTGTCCTCCCAGCCTGGACGGAGGCTCACAGCGCCCTGTGGACCTGAAGCCCCAGAGAGGTGAGGACAGAGGACAGGCTGCAGTGAGAGCAGGTGAGGCACAGGCAGAGGAGGGAGGGCTGCTTGGGGGCCTGAGAGGTCGGCTACAGGCCAGGAGCTGTGGTCAGCGCTGCTAGGGTTCAAGTCCCTTCCTGTCCTGCCAGTTATGAACTTTGTGAGCCTGGGAAGGGTCTGAAGTTGAAATTCTTTTTCTATTTTTTTTTAAATTGAATTTTAGAGAGAAAGGAAGGGAGAGAGACAGAAGAGACAGAGAGAGACAGAGAGAGAGAGAAACATCGATTTGTTGTTCCATTTATTTATGCATTCTTTGGTTGATTCTTCTGTGTGCCTGACTGGGGATCAAACCCGAAACCTGGGCATATGGACAACCCTCTAACTGAGCCACCCGGCCAGGACTGCAGTGTGAATTCTTTGATAAATCAGGACAGGAATCTCTCCCTCACGGGCCATGTGAAGTTTACAGCAGTGGTCACCACCGGTGGTCCATGGGGTCCTGAAGGTTGGTGACCTCTGGTTTAAAGGAAAACCTGATTAAGGGGTGATATGACCAACCAAGGGGAGACTCCCCACACTGCCACGGTCAAGGGGAGCCCAGGGTTCTAAAGGGAGAGGGCCTGGCTCCCAGAGTGTGGGAGACCTCTAGACACAGGCATTTCCCTGGGAGCTCCCTGCAGGCGAGGTTTAGGGGTGCCATCTTTGCAGGAGAAAAGAGGCTGGATGAGTTGTGGAAAGTGCAACGCCAACCCCTGTATTGTAGGTTCCTTTGGGATAGTTGTGGGAAGGAGGGGCCTGGCCCCAGCTGTGTTTTCAGAGTCGCCCACCTTTGCTCAGAGTGGATGCTGGGGGAGTTGGTGTGCAGGGAGGACTAAAGGCTCCCTAAGCAGGCACACAGAGACCGTCAGAAATATGAGCGCTCAGCCGGGCTCGCATGGCTCCGTGGTTGAGCATCAACCTATGAACCAGTTCGATTCCCGGCCAGGGCACATGCCAGGCTGTGGGCTGGATCCCCAGTGTGGGGCTTGCAGCAGGAGCCAGATCAATGATTCACTCTCATCATTGGTGTTTCTATCTCTCTCTCTCTCCCTCTCCCTTCCTCTCTGAAATCATTAAAAATATATTTTTTTTAAAAAAAGAGAAAAGAAAAGAAACATGGCTTACCCTGCCATCAACCCCATTATCTCCTCTCACGTCCGGGGAGGTCAGTAGGGAGCGGACCTGTTTGGACCAAACAGCTCCCTGCTGTCCCCTCTGCCCTTCGCCCGCCCGGGAGGACTAACCTGAGAACTGGGGGTCACAGGTGCTGGTGGAGAAGGGCTCCAGGGCAGTTTCTCAGCCTCAGCACCACTGACGTCCTGGACGGGGTCATTCTCTTTGGGGCTGCCCTGAGCATTGCAGCCTCAGATGCCAGTCGCACCCTACCCCCCACCAATGTCTACAGACATTACCAATATCCCCTGGGGAGAAAACTCACCCCTGATTGAGATCAACTGGAATCACGCTGGAGGCAGCCAGATCAATGATTCACTCTCATCACTGGTGTTTCTATCTCTCTCTCTCCCTCTCCCTTCCTCTCTGAAATCAGTGACATTGGTCTCCTTGTGCCTCAGTTTCTGCATCTGCAAAATGGGAGAGTCGGGGACCACCATTCTAGATCTTAAATCACTGGAGCCAGTTGTGTTTTGGAGTTTCCCATTTTGGGGGTGCAGATATTATAATGTTAGGTCTGATCAAATAATTGAATTGATACCCCCTGCACTGGGAACTGCCCTTTAGGCCACTTCATCATGGACATTCCACTTGCTAAAACCATTATCTCTCCCCTCCAGATTTTACCAGAATCCAGACCCGCAGAGAGAATTCTCTGCCCAGAAAAAGCCCACGTAGAGCCCTTTAAAAGCCTCTGACTCCCCGTCTTTGGGTGCTGGCACTATTTGGGTGCTCCGCCTATCTGGTATCCAGATGTCCTAATCTAATCTAATAAAAGAGAAGCATGCAAATTGACCGCACCTCTGCTACACCCCAAGCGACACCCACCAGCCAATCAGAGTGACTATATGCAAATTAACCCAACCAAGATGGCGGCCGGCAGCCATAGAGCTGGAACAAGCAGGAGGCTTGGTTTCCCCAGCGAAGGAGGAAGCCAAGCTTCCCGCCTGCCCTGGCCAGCTGTGGCCTCTGCTCAAGGCAACAAAGTATCAATTATAGAAGATAAATAAATCCCAGATACCTGCTTCCAGCCAGCCTCCACTGGGAGCTTGGATGGCTGGGGGCCGTGGCCAGCCTGCAAACACCCATCAGCCCCTAACCCAGGATGGCCACACCCTCATGGGGTGAGGGCAAACCAGCCGGCCCCCACCCATGCACCAGGCCTCTATCCTATATAGTAAAAGGGTAATATGCAAATTGACCCTAACAGCAGAATGACTGGGAATGACTGGTCACTATGACACACACTGACCATCAGGGGGCAGACGCTCAATGCAGGAGCTTCCCCTCTGTGGTCAGTGTGCTCCCACAGGGGGAGCTCTGCTCAGCCACAAGCCAGGCTGATGGCTGCCAGTACAGCGGTGGTGGTGGGAGTCTCTCCCGCCTCCTCAGCAGTGCTAAAAATGTCCGACTTCAGCTTAGGCCTGCTCCCCGCTGACAAGTGGACATCCCCCAAGGGCTCCCGGGCTGCCAGAGGGATGTCTGACTGCCAGCTTAGGCCCAATCCCCCCAGGGAGCTGTCCTAAGCCAGCAGTGGTCATCCCCCGAGGGGTCCCAGACTGCGAGAGGGCACAGGCTGGCTGAGGACCCCCCTGA
>NW_005871151.1:364261-377012 GCF_000147115.1 Myotis lucifugus | reverse complement strand
AGTGGCTTTTCCATATGAATAGCCTGTTTTGGCCTATGCTTCAGACTTCTCTCAAATCTTTCCAACAAACAGCATTTGGCCTTGGCATACCGCATACCTCTTCCTAAGTGGCCTCAGACTTGACACTAGCATTAGCCAGCCTTGGTTCATAGCTTGGCCTCTTCCAGAGCTAAAGCTGGCCCAGAATAAAAAAAAAAGAAAGAAAGAAAAAAAGGAGCGGTTGGGAGCTTCAGTCAACTGCCAGCCTGAAAGCAGCCCTCAGCCCCTCACCCAGACTGGCCAGGCACCCCAGTGGGGACCCCCACCCTGAAGGGTGTGTGAACAGCTGCAAACAGCCATCATCCCCTCATCCAGGCTGGCCAGGCACCCCAGTGGGGACCCCCACCCTGATCCAGGACACCCTTCAGGGCAAACCAGCCGGCCCCCAGGCCTCTATCCTATATAGTAAAAGGGTAATATGCCTCCCAGCACCAGAATCAGCGGAGCCGCAAGGCCTCCTGGCACTGGATCAGCATGACAGGGGGCAGCGCCCAAACTCCTGATCGCCCTGCGGCTCTGTGTGTGACAGGGTGCAGTGCCCCAAGCCCCCCTCCCCCCACAGGCCCTGCTCTGTGTGTGACAGGGTAGAGCCATAACCTCCCCATCGGCCCTGCCCTGAGTGTGAGAGTGGTGACGCCCCAACCCCCTGATTGGCCCTGCTCTGTGGGTGATAGAGGGTGGCGCCCCCCCCCCCATGGGCCCTGCTCTGTGTGAGATGGGGTAGAGCCATAACCTCCCCATCGGCCTTGCCCTGAGTGTGACATTGGCGGTGCTCCAACCCCCTGATCGGCCCTGCTCTGTGGGTGATAGAGGGCAGTGCCCCAACCCCCTGATCTGCCCTGCCCTGTGAGTGACAGGGGGCAGTGCCCCAACCCCCTGATCGGCCCTGCTCTGTGAGTGACAGGGGGCAGCGCCCAACCCCCTGATTGGCCCTGCTCTGTGCGTGACAGGGGGTGGCGCCGCAACCTCCCCATCGACCCTGCCTTGAGTGTGACAGGGGGCAGTGCCCCAACCCCCCAATCGGCCCTACCCTGAGCGTGAATGAGGGTGGCATCCCAACCTCCCGATCCGCCCTGCTCTGTGCATGACAGGGGGCGGTGCCCCCAACTCCCCAATCAGTCCTGCTCTGAGCCCGACCAGGGGCTGCACCTAGAGATTGGGCCTGCCCTCTGCCACCCGGGAGCAGGCCTAAGCCAGCAGGTCGTTATCTCCCGAGGGGTCCCAGACTGCGAGAGGGCACAGGCCGGGCTGAGGGACCCCCCTTCCCCCCCAAGTGCACAAACTTTTGTGCACCGGGCCTCTAGTCTATATTATAAAAGGCCAGTGCCCGTAATGCTGTAACGACCAAACGACCAGTCACCAGGAGGTGCATTGATGGGTCTCGCCAGCAGCGGGTTTCTGGGTCTGGTTTCTGGGTATTGCGCCATTTTGCGCACTGGACCTCTTGTACATTTATAATCCCTCACCACTTTGGGCTCATGCGTTCCTCCTTCTGTGACCCTAACAGTACATTGGGTAGCATCTGAGCAGCCCTCCCTAGTCCAGCTCAGTCAATATTTTCGCAGTGACACAATGAATATTCGAATTAAGTGGGGTGCGTGAAACTATAAACTTGCACCAGTTCAGGTCAAATTTCACCACCCCATGAGCCAGGAAAGCAGTTGTTTTCTGAGCATTTTGCACTTCACACCTCAGTAAGGTGTGGGAGCTCTCCTGTCCCCCCTCCCACCGTGGGACAGAGATGTGACAACAATCCTTACAGCTGCCCCTGTGGGTGCTCATTCCACGCGGGCTCTGTGTGGCCTGCTCGTGGCTCCTCGCCATGGCTCTGTGCCACAGGAGCTGTTTTCAGACCCATTTCACAGATGGGGAACCGAGGCCAAGGCGGTTGAGGAACGGGCTCACTTCAGAGTCCTTGCACCCTCACAGCCCTCTGCCTCTGGCTGCACGGCCCCCTCCCCTCACATCTACTAGAGAAAGAAGCAAGCAGGAAAGCGAAAGCAAAAGCCAGGTATGGGAAAGCCCCCGTGTTTCTCTTAGAAGGTGCTGAGGACCTTTGGCTTCTCTGTGCCAGGAACTTTTCACCCTGAGCAGTTGCACAATCCCTGCTCAGGACAGAGCTCCGCAGGCCCGGGGCGGGGGCGGCGCTTGCGCCTGTGCCTGGTTAGAAAAACCCGCTGGACACTGGGCACTGTCTTCATTGTCCTCCCAGCCTGGACGGACGCTCACAGCACCCTGTGGACCTGAGGCCCCAGAGAGGTGAGGACAGAGGACAGGCTGCAGTGAGAGCAGGTGAGGCACAGGCAGAGGAGGGAGGGCTGCTTGGGGGCCTGAGAGGTCGGCTACAGGCCAGGAGCTGTGGTCAGTGCTGCTAGGGTTCAAGTCCCTTCCTGTCCTGCCAGTTATGAACTTTGTGAGTTTGGGAAGGGTCTGAAGTTGAAATTCTTTTTCTATTTTTTTTTAAATTGAATTTTAGAGAGAGAGGAAGGGAGAGAGATACAGAGAGAGATAGAGATAGAGAGACTGAGACATCGATTTGTTGTTCCATTTATTTGTGCATTTTTTTGGTTGATTCTTGTGTGTCCCTGACTGGGGATCGAACCCACAACCTCAGCATATGGACGATGTTCTAACTGAGCCACCCAGCCAGGACTGCAGTGCGAATTTTTTGATAAATCAGGATGGGAATCTCTCCCTCACGGGCCATGTGAAGTTTACAGCAGTGGTCACCACCGGTGGTCCATGAGGTCCTGAAGGTTGGCGACCCGCTGCTTTAAAGGAAAACCTGATTATAGGGTGATATGACCCACCAAGCTGAGACTCCCCCGCTGCCATGGTCAAGGGGACCCCAGGGTCCTAAAGGGAGAGGGCCAGGCTCCCAGAGTGTGGGAGACCTCTAGACACAGGCGTTTCCCTGGAAGCTCTCTGCAGGCGCGGTTTAGGGGTGCCCTCTTTGCAGGAGAAAAGAGGCTGGGTGAGTTGTGGAAAGTGCAAAGCCAACCCCAGCGTCTCCTGGACTGTAGGTTCCTTTGGGAAAGTTGTGGGAAGGAGGGGCCTGGCCCCAGCTGTGTTTTCAGAGTCGCCCACCTTTGCTTAGAGTGGATGCCGGGGAGAGTTGGTGTGCAGGGAGGACTAAAGGCTCCCTAAGCAGGCACACAGAGACCGTCAGAAATATGAGCCCTCGGCCGGGCTGGCATGGCTCAATGGTTGAGCATCAACCTATGAACCAGTTCGATTCCCGGCCAGGGCACATGCCAGGGCTGTGGGCTGGATCCCCAGTGTGGGGCGTGCAGGAGGCAGCCAGATCAATGATTCACTCTCATCATTGGTGCTTCTATCTCTCTCTCCCTCTCTCTTCCTCTCTGAAATCAATAAAAACATATTTTAAAAAAGGAAAAGAAACATGGCTTACCCAGTCATCAACCCCATTGTCTCCTCTCACGTCCGGGGAGGTCAGTAGGGAGGGGACCTGTTCCGACCAAACAGCTCCCTGCTGTCCCCTCTGCCCTTCGCCCGCCCGGGAGGACTAACATGAGAACTGGGGGTCACAGGTGCTGGTGGAGAAGGGCTCCAGGGCAGTTTCTCAGCCTCAGCACCACTGACGTCCTGGACGGGGTCATTCTCTTTGGGGCCGCCCTGAGCATTGCAGCCTCAGATGCCAGTAGCACCCCCGCCCCCCACCAATGTCTACAGACATTACCAATGTCCCCTGGGGAGAAAACTCAGCCCTGATTGAGATCAACTGGAATCACGCTGGGCTCTCCCACTTACCAACTGCGTGACATCGGTCTCCTTGTGCCTCAGTTTCCTCATCTGTAAAATGGGAATAACATTACCATTTATTTCACAACGTCAGAGAGGATTAAAGGTGCCTAAAGTAGTTAGGTGCATGTCTGGCTTATATTATAGGCCAGTGATGGCAAACCTATGACACGCGTGTCAGAGGTGACACGCAAACTCATTTTTTTTTGTTGATTTCTCTTTGTTAAATGGCATTTAAATATATAAAATACATATCAAAAATATATATCTTTGTTTTACTATGGTTGCAAATATCAAAAAAATTCTATATGTGACACGGCACCAGAGTTAAGTTAGGGCTTTTCAAAATGCTGACACGCGGAGCTCAAAAGGTTCACCATCACTGTTATAGGCCATGGGCACCCTGGAGCCAAATCCTCCCAACCCAGCTTTATAAACCAGAGAGGAGAAAACCTTTTTTCTCTTTTTTGAAAAAATCTTTGATGCATTAAATCTCAAAGACTATCCCATAGAAATAACCAAACATGTGACCAACATTTCTATAAGGATCAAAAGTTATTCATAAAAGAAAAACTGGAACTGCAAACAACCCAGCCATTCCACAGCAGGGGAGCAATTAAATACGAAAGGATACCTCCACAGGGTGGATGTTACAGGGCCTGTAAGCTGTCTGAAACGCTCTAGTAATATGAGGAGCCACTAGAATATAATGTTAAGTGACAACAATTCATGCAAAACTGTAGGAGCAGCAGGAGTCTAAATTGGTTTTGCTTGTAAAATCAAGGGCTGGCAGTGTTTATTTCCGTGTAGTGAGAGTACAGATGAATCCTATTCTTTGTTTCTGGAATGTCTATTGTAAATCTGCATTCATTGAAGTAATTAGAGGAAAACGGGTTATAAGGGCTTTTGTGACGTCAAAATAGGTAAAGGAGGATTTATTTTCTAAGATTTTTTAGAAGTGGAAGAGGAGGAGGAGAGGGGGAAGGAGGAGGTCATGAGAGAGGGGGCGTATCTGGAAGATGCCACTTCTCCACCAGCCCCAGGAGCGAGTGCCAACAACGAGAGGGTGGGGATGCACAGAAGGGGGGCGGGGGTGTGCAGGATGTTTCTATCTTTTTCTCCCTCTTCCTTCCTTTCTTGAAATAAAAAATATATATATTAAAAAAAAATTTTTTTTGAGAAAAGTATAGATTCCCACAAAAAGAGATCCTACATACCTCCCTTTACCCAATTTCCCCCCCAACAATGGCTCACGAACTCTAATATCACAACTAAGAAGTGGATGTGGATACAAACCACTTACTCAGCTCTCACCAGCCTCCTCCGCTCATGTGTGTGTGTGTGCACGTCGTCCTATGCAACTTTTCACACGTGTAGGTTTGTGTGGTCGCGGTCACAGTTAATTTGCAGAAGTTCCATCGTGAGGACCCCTGGTGCTACCCTTCCCTGGACGCAGCCACCTCCCTGGCCTGCTGCACCTCGGCTCATCCTGCAGGTTTAACTTTCTGGGCCTCTGTTTCCAATGCATCGCTTGTAAGAAGTGCATGTAGTTGGATTTCGCCTTCTGACCCAATCCGGGAGTCTTTTCCTTTAAATAGAGGATTTCTATCCTGCTCGTAATTATGAAAAATCCAGAAACCTCTGTTGGAGATAGGCAGTGTACTCGCGCTTCACAGGGGAGGAAAGGGAAACGGAGAGCAGTGAGTGGGTTTCCTTGAAACCACAGAACTGGTGAGAGACGGAGGCCACACTGACTCCATACTAATGCCACGGTCAGCGTTTTCCTCCCGCAGCATAAGACACATCTGCCAGACGCCCCGCCACTATGAGGATGGAAAAGAGCCAGGAGACCACTTCGAAGGTGGCAACGACAGAGACATCTTCAATCTGCCAAGGTAAGCTCCCCCTCCCAGCCGCTTGCATTGGAGGGAAAAGCAGAGTCCAGTGACGTCTTTGTAGGAGAAGGACGGAGAGCAGCCCCAGCACCCGTGAGAACACAAGGACACACAAAAACCCGCAGTCACACACACACAGTCACTCGGTTCCAACACTCGTCCTTAGTCCTGTCCTTCGCCAGCTGCCGTCTCCTCTCTGCCTGGCTGAACTGGTGGCGTCCTCCAGGGCTCAACCTTGGGCCATTCTTGGCTTCTACAACTCTCTCCCCAAAGTTCACATGCAATTTTTAAAAGATATATATTTTTATTGATTTCAGAGATGGAGAGAGAGAGAGAGAGAGAGAGAGAGAGAGAGAGAGAGAGAGAAACATCAATGATGAGAGAGAATCATCAATCGGCTGCCTCCTGCACGTTCCCTACGGGGCTCAAGCCTGCAACCCAGGCATGTGCCTTGACCAGGAATCGAACCACAACCTCCTGGTTCATAGGTCGATGCTCAACCACCGAGCCACTCTGGTGGGGCTCAGATGCAATTTTGTGGCTTTAACTACTTTCTACACTGTTGGCCCCACAGTTGCTCTCCCAACCAGAGCAAAACTCATCTATCCGCTGCCTTCTCAGCATCACTTGGATGTCTAATCAGGTATCTCAAACTCAGTCCACCCCAAACGGAACTCAATGCCCCACCCAGAACACCTTCCACCCATCTCAGTAGATGGGATCTTCCCTGTAACAGTCCTTCAGGCCCAAAACCTGACTCACCCTGAGGTCACCCTTGACCCTGGTCTCACCCATCCCACATTCACTGACAATCCTGTGGATCCCTTCAAATCCATCATTTTGATCATTCTACCAACCTGGTTCAAGCAGCTGCTGCCTCTTGCTTTAACCATTGCAATAACTTCCTAAGAGGTCAGCCTGTTTCCTCTCTCACAAACCTAGTCTATTTTCCAGCCCAAGCGTTCGTTTTCACACCTACCTTAAATCAGGGCCACTGCTAGACCACGTGGTGCCTTAGTGCTTATTAGAAAAAGCCTACCCACAAGTGGATACAGCTCTGGGAACACATAGCTCTACAAATGGATGACCACTTTGTGCAATCAATCAATCGATCAAAGTGCCCCTCTCTCCTAACAGACACGCACCTCCCCCGATCCCTGGTCCCAGGTCTCACCACCTAGCAAGTAGATTCTGGGAGGGGTTTCAGACTCCACCTGTGTGCTCAGACAGGGCCTTTGCAGCTCTCATAATATTATTATGTCCTTGGGAATATAACTGGTACTAAGGGGCCTTATAAATTGTTGCTATGTCCTGTGTAGATGATCTTTTAATCATTAAATCAATTTGTTCTTAATAGCCAATGGCTGGAAACAACATAAACATATCAACTGATAAAAGAATAGATAAACAACCTAAACATATCAGTTGACAGAAGAATAGATAAGCAAATTGTCGTGTATTTATATAATGAAACTAGTGGCCCAGTGCACGGATTTGTGCACATTGAAAGGAAATTGATTAGAAGGTGGCCAGTGGGGTGGGACTGAGTGAGACGGGGCTGAACACGCCCTGGAGCCAGCCTCCCTTGGTCCCTCCCCGCCGGCTGCACCTGGGCAGCACATGGGCAGCACTGTGCCACAGCTCAAAGGGTGTCTGCAGTCACCGCAGCTCGGCAGTAAACCAGATTCTGGGTGACAGTGCCCCAGCAACAACATAACCCACTGCCGAAGGTGGAATTGTGTGGCCCCCTGAGGAATCAGGCTCCCTCTTCTCTGGTTCTGGGATGCGTCACCAAGAATCACACTGCCAAGTCACTGCAGCTCTGCAGCTCCTGCATTGAGTGTCTGCCCCCTGGTGGTCAGTATGTGTCATACATAGCAGCCAGTTGGCCAGTCGCTTAGCCTTATATATATATAGATACTGCATACCAATCATTTTTTAGAACGACTGATACCTGAAACATTTATATGAAGATCAAAAATAGGCAAACTAATCAGTGGTTATAGAAGTCAGAATAAGGGTTCCCTCTGGGGCGGGGTGAGTGCTGCCTGGGGTAGTCACAGGAAACCTGTTCTCTATCTTGGTCTGGGTGCTGATGACGTGTGTGAGTGAGTGTGTGAGTGAGTGAGTGTGTGTGTGTGTGTGTTGTGTATACACATTTATTGAGCTGAGAGCTTCAATTTGTGTACTTATATGCAAACTATACCTCAATATAAAATGTGAGAACAATTGTAGGCAAATAGTTAGCACATTACAAGTCTTTCACCATTATTTGGCTTCGGCATATCTCAAGCCCCGCCACACTCGAATCTCGTAAGGTTTCGGGCCCCTGCAGTCACCTTGTTTTCCATGTTTCCAACCAGAAAGTCGTTTGACCCCTGGGAACACCCCCATTTCTCCCATGGACAAGAGGAGCTCGGATGTGGAGCCACGGTGGCAAAAACTCGAAGCTGGTGTCGGTTTGCAAAGGTAACCCGGCGAGTTTTGTCTCAGGGAAAGGGTTGCCCCTGCTGAAATGCTCAGGCACCCCCACATGTGCAACCCGTGTGCCCCAAAGGCATTGGCCACCACGCCGGCCTGTCTTCCCACTCAGGAAGGCAGTTCTCCTCGGGAAGAACATTCCACGTGGTGAACTAAACATTTTGGAGAGCAGGTCGAGATCTAATTAGGTCCATGCCATTGAGCACTGGGACCCTCAGGTGTACATTGTCCTGCGGAGGTGGGGGCAGGGTGGGGGCTCACCTTTGGGAGGCCCATGAAGCAGGAACTCCGTCTTTTTGGCTCACGTGACCCCAGGAAAGCCCTGTAGTGTGTCTGCGTTCATGAACTCAAGCCCAGTTATCCGTTAGCCGCAGGTGTAGCATCCCCAGGCTCCAGCTCAACGTGGACAATCGAGATGCTCGCTGAGTGATTCGGTGAACCGCCGTTGTGCCTGGTAGAACCAGGCTGCCATTCGACACTATGTCAGTGGGCCTTGCTGTGGCCGAATGTCCATATCTGAGGCATTTGGTTTAATTAAAAAACACAAGAAGCCAAGCTTGCCTTAGCTGTCAAGCACCTTAAAGACAAGACTTTAGAATTCATGGCCCTGGGTCCCTGGCCTCTCCCCTGGAGGACCAATCCCACCTGCCTGAGGGGCAAGGAAAGCTGGCCACGTGCCAAGGGGAAGTTTAAAATGTTGCTGGTCGCTTATCTTGGCCTCTTGCTCGGCTACTCCTGACAGAGGCAAAGTCACACCTCAGCCGCCAATCTCAAGGTCATCAAAGCTGAGGGCCTCATACAACATGGCACCTCCTCCTCCCTGACTGGCCTCTGCCTCTACAGACCTCTCAACCTCCCGCCCAACACCTGGGCTCCTTTCTCCTACCTTCCATGGACCGCCCGCTCCATTAGTCCTGACCTTGACCAGGACCCTAGCATTTGCCCACTGCCTCTGGCCGGTGACAGTACCACAGTCTCTCTGACCAAGGTTGCAAATATCCATCAGGACCGCTCTCCCTTCTCCTGCCCTCTGGCCTGCACTTCTCCCCTGTGTCCCTCCGGACGCCCCTCTCACGTGTTTCTTCTCTTCATGGAACCAGCAGCTCCCAGCAGCGCTTGGGGCCTTCGCACGGTCAGGGTCAGGCCGGAGGTCACGGGGGTGTTAGGGAGATGCAGGGAGGGTTCAGAATTGGGAGCGGCAGGGGCTTCCGGAAACCATCTGGGCCTAAGAATCTGGCCTTCCCATCGGGGACATTGAAATCAAATCTTTATTTATTTATTTATTTATTTATTTTTATCCTCACCAGGGATATTTTTCCATTGATTTTTTTAGAGAGAGGGGGAGAGAGAGGGAGAGACAGAGAGAAATATTGATGTGAGAGAAACACATCGATTAGTTGTCTCCTGCACATGCCCCAACCAGGGCCCAAGCCAGGGAGGAGCCTGGAACCGAGGTATATTTCCTTGCCCAGAATCGAACCCGGGACCCTTTGGTCTGCAGTTCGAGGCTCTATCCACTGAGCTAAACTGGCTAGGGCAAAACCAAATCTTTATTTCCCTCATCTGCAGGGACGACAATGACATTCCTCCAGGTGAAGATGTGGAGCAACAAGATGGAGATCTGTCCCCTGAAGAAGGAATATTTTTGAAAGAGTTTCCCATAATGAAAGCGGAACTAGAAATGGCCATCAGAAAGTACCGTGCCCTCGCAGACGACATCGACAAAACCCACAAAAATTTCACCCAGACCAGCCTGGTGACCAGCTCGGTCGCTGTGGCCTCCGGAGCCATGAGCCTCCTGGGGTTGGCCCTTGCTCCGGTCACAGCCGGAGGAAGCCTGATGCTTACAGCTGCTGGTCAAGGTTTGGGGGCAGTCGCTGGGGCCACCAGTGTGTTGACCAGCATTTTGGAATACCGTCACAATAAACAGGCCCAAGCTCAGGTCAGCAGGGAATTGTCTGCCCCTGACCCAAAGGTCGAGGAGGCTGTGGCCTATGCCGTGAAGGCCGGAAAGACTGTGTATAACTGTGGGAAAACCCTCAAGGGCATCAGGAAGAACATCCAGGCCTTGCAGGTCGCCAGAGCCCAACCGCGCCTGGCCGCTGCCGCCAAGCGTCTCCTGGCCACTGGCGAAGCCTCGACCCAGACGACCAGGAGGGTGCAAAGGGCCTTTAGAGGCACACCGCTAGCGATGGGGAGCAGTGCTATCTTTCGGAGCGGCGTATTGAATGGCCTCTTCCTCAGTATGGACGTGAGCAGCCTCCTGAAGGACTGGCAGCAGCTGAAGCAGGGAACCAAGACCAAGTTGGCGGACTTGCTGAGGGCCAAGGCTGAGGAGCTAGAGAGAGAGCTGACAGAACGCACCCAGCTCTATGAGGAGCTGCAGGTGAGGCTGGAGGGAGGGGAGAGGGACTGGGGCTCATGGGCACCCAGGGTTAGGGGAGGGTGGAAGGAAGCCAGTGTGTGTGCAGTTTGCATGGCTGCCCCTGCGGACGAGGGCTCCGGAGATGATGGTGCCCAGCTGGCCAGGCCTGGCCGTGCCTCTGTTTCCCCCTTGATGTCCCTCCAGGTCCCTGGCCTGGGAAGAGGGGCTTCCCAGTTGCACAGAAGAGGACACTGAGCCACAGCGGGTGTTGGGGATGGAAATGTGTCCCCCTAGTATCCACATGCGGAAGCTCCAGTGAGACTATTTGGAGACGTCGCTTTGGGGAGGGGTTGGGATTGAATGAGGTCATGGCGTGGGGCCGGCACCTTGATCTGGGCCTCGCAGCCTCCGGAGCTATGAGAAATGACGTGTGGTTTTCTGCCACGGTGGCCCTGGCTGGCTGGGACAGGGAGCTTCGGTAACTGCCCATCTCTCCCCGGTGGAGCGGTGGAGCGGGTCAGGATGAAGCTGGGAGCTGGCCCGGCTCTGCTCGCCTCTGCCCCAGAGTGCTCCTGAGATGGGCAGTTTTGTTTCTTTACAGAAACTCTTGCAGGAAAAAAGCCTTAGGAGCTCATCTGCCAAGGAAGCCACGGCGACTCTAACTCAGCCCCCAGCCAAGCAAGGGAAAGCAGGACCCCGGGAGGCAGGTGAGGCGGAGGCAGGCTGACAGCAACTCTGAGTGGAAGAAAGGGGCAGGGTGGGCGGGCTGGGGTGGCAGAGACAATGCCTGGGACTTGCTGTAGGAATTCCTCCCTGTGCTCCCTGGGTCCCGGGCACTGTCAGCTGGCGAGTGCTGTGAAGGTGGAGCTGTCCTCTCCCCTCCATTGCCACCCCGTGTCTTCACTGTCCCCGTTCCTTCAGGGAGGGGGGTGGGGAGGGGTGCTAACTCAGTGGCTCTCTCGGTCCCCACTCACTCTCTCCCAGTCGGTCCACATTCCTGTTTCCTGCTGGGCTCTCTGTGAAGCGCTGATGGTAAGACAGAAGGGTCCCCGGTGGGAAAGGTGTCACCGGAAAATAAGGCCTTTCGAAGGGAGAGGGAAACTATTATTTATTTGCGACCAGTAAGGATAGCTCTTCAGGAATCAGGAATCCAGGCAGAAACCCAAATAATATTCTGATTAGGAGACAAAGGCCAGGGGTATCGATGAGACAGGGAAGGGGGACAATGACATCAATCGGAGGAAGGCGAAAGGAATTCTAGGGACCCAACAGGCAGGCTTAGGGAATAAAGAGGGTCCATGGGGGAGGGTGCCTATGTGAAGGACAGCGGTGTCTCTGGCCTGAGCAATGAAGGCAATTATAAGGTGGATCAGACGCAGCCCTGCCCTGAGCAGCTGGCACAGCCATACGGGGCAATAACCCCTCCCTTGGCCAGAGAGAGAGCCATAAAGAAGGTCCAAAGCAACTCCAACCAGAACAGATAAGAGGGGGATGTGAAGGACAGGGAAATGCCAACGATAAGGGGAGAGGAAGGCATACGTTCACAGAGGATAAAGGAAAGTCACAGAGGACCGGGAAGAAGGAAACCTACTTTCACAGAGAACAGAAATGTCGACAAGTGCCGGAAAGAGGGAACCATGCTTCCACAGGAGATAGAGGAATGTTGCAAGATACGGGGGAGAGAAGGACGGGGGCACCACGTGCGTTTTGACCGTTGAAACAAGAGAGTGACCAATTAGGAGAGCACAGGGTCAGAACATGGGGAAGGGCCCAACAAGAAAGGGTCAGGGTCAAACAAAGAACTACAGCGTATATACTAATAGACTGGAGACCAAGGGACACAAGACAGATTACAGATTTTAGATTTTTGGGTGTAGAATTTTTTCCCATTAGAGAGAGAGAGTGAGCAGGTTTTTTCCATTTGGTGGCCAATTCCCAGAGGGACCCCTCTGGGACCCCCCCCCTGCCCAGATGGAGTTTGTATAAGCTTCCAATAAACGTCCATATTTTTTTAATATATTTTTTTAATTGATTTTTTACAGAGAGGAAGGGAGAGAGATAGAGAGCCAGAAACATCGATGAGAGAGAAACATCGATCAGCTGCCTCCTGCACATCTCCTACTGGGGATGTGCCCACAACCAAGGTACATGCCCTTGACCAAAATCAAACCTGGGACCTTTCAGTCCGCAGGCCGACGCTCTATCCACT
>NW_005871151.1:361257-363330 GCF_000147115.1 Myotis lucifugus | reverse complement strand
GCCATGGAGCTGGAGTGAGCAGGAGTGGGTTGCCCTGACGATGGAGGAAGCAAGCTTCCCTCCACCGCCACAGCCTGGCTCTGAGCTCATTCAAAGCAACAAAATTTCAATTATAGAAGGAAAATAAATCCCAGAATAAAAAATAAAAATAAAAAAAGGAGAGGCTGGGAGCTTCCGTCGCCGGGGGGTGGGAGGGCTTGGCCAGCCTGAAAACAGCCCTCAGCCCCTCACCCAGGCTGGCCAGGCACCCCAGTGGGGACCCTCACCCTGAAGGGGGTATGACCACCCTGCAAACAGCCATCAAGCCCCTCACCCAGGCTGGCCAGGCACCCCAGTGGGGACCCCCACCCTGAAGGGGGTGTGACCAGGCTGAAAACACCCATCAACCCCTCACCCAGGCTGGCCAGGCACCCCAGCGGGACCTACACCCTGATCCAAGACACCCTTCAGGGCAAACCGGCCGGCCCCCACCTGCGCACCAGGCCTCTATCCTATATAATAAAAGGGTAATATGCAAACTGACCCTAACAGCAGAATGACTGGGAATGACTGGTCACTATGACACACACTGACCACCAGGGGGCAGACGCTCAATGCAGGAGCTACCCCCTGGTGGTCAGTGCGCTCCCACAGGGGGAGCTCTGCTCAGCCACAAGCCAGGCTGCCAGCTGCCAGTACAGCGGTGGTGGTGGGAGTCTCTCCTGCCTCCTCAGCAGCGCTAAGGATGTCCGACTGCAGCTTAGGCCTGCTCCCCGCTGGCAAGTGGACATCCTCCGAGGGCTGCCGGACTGCCAGAGGGATGTCTGACTGCCAGCTTGGCCCCGATCCCCCAGGGAGCAGGCCTAAGCCAGCAGGTGGACATCCTCCAAGGGGTCCCAGACTGCAAGAGGGCACAGGCCAGACTGAAGGACCCCCCGAGTGCACAAATTTTTGTGCACCAGGCCTCTACTATACTAATAAACTGGAGACCAAGGGACACAAGACAGATTACAGATTTTAGATTTTTGGATGTAGAATTGTTTCCCATTAGAGAGAGCAGGTTTTTCCCATTTGATGGCCCATTCCTAGGGGGACCCCGCTGGGGACCCAGGTGCCCAGATGGAGTTTGTATGTGCTTCCAATAAACATCCACATTTTTTTATTTTTATTAAAGAAGCCTTTTTGTCCACGAGTTTATTCTTCAAACTTTGTCGGACAAGGACCCACGAGAAGAAGTCTGTACCCCGAACCCCATGTTTCAAAGGCATTTCTATCGGTGCAGATGACATCACCACCATTATTCCCTGGAATTCGTAGGGAAGCGAATTCTAAATAATGTTATTTAATTGTCAGTCCAGTGGTCGTCCGTGCAGCAGTCACAGTAACTGCTGTCTGGTCATCGCTGTAAGCAGTGTTTTCGGTACAAGGTTGCTCAGGCCCAGTGCCGAGGCCACTCGAACCTTCCAAAGAGCGGAGGCACACTGCATGCAGGCAGGTCCTCGGGTGGCAGCTCCAGCTCCATTTCGAGGGGCTCCGTTTATATGATCCTTCTCAAGGGTTTGCAGTGTGGTTCCTTCTTCATCAACTCACCTGCCATTTTTTCTCTTCTCTCTTTCTCCACCCGCTGGGCAGCAATTGCCGGATAGGATCCTCCTTTGTTTGCGCACAGAAGTATTCACTGGAACCTGCTCAACCAGATTCCATCAGGAAAGCGAGAGGCCCTGTCTCCCCAAGACCCCAGTTCTGGGCCTCCTTCAGACGTAGGAACTGTGGGCACCTTCCTGCCTTCCCTGCTCACCTACCTTATACATATGCATGTTTGGGTTGATGTGTTAGCTGCTCTCTTGAAAGTACTGCATTGACATTAAATACACTTTTTTTAAAATTCTAGAACCTAAAAATATAGGGTGTGGATGAAAGGGGCCACATGCTGACCTGACAAGCTCAGGGGAGGCCTGCATGGCGGTCTTGAAAACTCAGAGACCTAAAGTAACCACAAAGGATGGTCTGAAATTAAACTTTAACTAAAAGCAGTTATGGTGGCAGTTACATCCTAGGGCCGGTATCTTCACTGACAAGAGCCAACCTGTCTTT
>NW_005871151.1:343089-359886 GCF_000147115.1 Myotis lucifugus | reverse complement strand
GAACCCTTAGATCGTTTCAAATTTCTTACTATACATGGTGGCAGAATGAGAATATGGTTTATGCCAAAACGCTGCTGCAGTATAATTAGAACTCTTTTCTGAAAGTAGAATCTCTGAACCGGGGATACCGCAAACACAAAACGACCTCATGAATGGACAGGAGGAGTCCCCCCACCCCCGCACCTTCCCCCCACATTACATTACATTAGGGAAACAATTGTTGGAAATTAGGAACGATTGTACAGGGGGAGGGGAAAGACGTCACATCAACATTTTGGATACACCTGCCAGTCTTGCGATCTAGGGCCGCTAAACAGCCGTAACCCCGCGCCTCCGCCGGCGTGTTTTCAGCTTTTGTTGCTCTCAGTTCCTTGTTTTAATTTTTGAATGAGCATGACTGTAAGAAAAACAGCTTTCTGCACATTTACATTGATCTCTTAGTGTATGAGCACCCTTACAGTTCCGAATAAACATTATCCGTAATAAACACGGCATGTAACATAGATAGTCATCAGCTTGGGGATTTGCTTGTTTCGTGGCATGTCTTGGAGTATGGAACAAAAAGGATGAATTAGAGAAAGGAGCTTTGAGACTCACCTCTGACCCTCATTTTGCCTGGCGTGTCTGAGCTTTGGTTTCTGCAGCCTGAAGTCAGTGTCACCTGAATGAAACCTGCCTCTCCACGTGGGCGCGGATGGCGGAGCCCCCACTCTAAGGGATGGCAGTCTGGTAGGAAATATCGCCGACAGACCTTCAGAACCCTGATAAGACGTTTGAGCCAAATCAAAGGAGGTGGGAGAGGTTCATTCTTCCCTCTTCTCTCATTCTCAGATTGTCTTCCAGGAGGGGCAGAAGCTCCTGAACTAACTCCTCCTCCTCCTCTGCCTGGCCCCACCCACTCTGCCTGGCCCCACCCCCACTGCCTGGCCCCCACCCCTCTGCCTGGCCCCACCTCCTCTGCCTGGCCTCACCTCCTCTGTCTGGCCCCACCCCCGTTGCTTGGCCCCACCCCCTCTGTCTCTCTAGCCCCACCCCTGCTGCCTGGCCCCACCTCCTCTGTATGGCCCCACCGCCTCTGCCTGGCCCCACCCCTTCTGTCTGGCCTCACGCCCCCCCCCACCCCCGCTGCCTGGCCCCTCCCCCTTCCTGGCTCAGCCTGGGCAGCTCTCCTGCGGGCTCCCTCCCTGCCAAGCCTCCAGCCACAAGCTGCTCTCATGGCTCCGTCTCCTCTCTGAAGCATCATCTGCTCCACCTGGGTCCTGGCGAACAAATGCCTCACCTCCCATCGCCACTAGTTACTACATCTTCACTCCTCACCAGAGGAAGCCCAGTACCTCTCCAAGCTACTCAGGGCAGCCCAACCCACCCCTGTCCTCTCCTTCTGGGTGGAGTGGGGTGCCCCGAGGGGGTGCCCTGAGGGGGTGCCGGGCCTACGGTGGTCAGGCAGACCACGAGTTCTGAGGAAGCTGTCCATTCTCACATGTAGTATGTTTTATGAAGAAGAGGAAGAAGCACAGATTCCAATGAAAGCGGAGCAATCAGCTCTCAGACGCCCCCTGACACCACACCCAACACTGTGAGGCTGTGCCGGAGGGGGGGACCTTTCAAAGCGGCTAGTGAATTTGTCCTGCCCATGCTGAGGTCTGTGAGCTCGGGTGGCCCACTTCCTGCCCGTGCTGAGGTCTGTGAGCTCAGGTGGCCCGCTGTCCTGCCCATGCTGGGGTCTGTGAGCTCAGGTGGCCCCTGTCCTGCCCGTGCTGAGGTCTGTGAGCTCAGGTGGCCCGCTGTCCTGCCCGTGCTGAGGTCTGTGAGCTCAGGTGGCCCGCTGTCCTGCCCATGCTGGGGTCTGTGAGCTCAGGTGGCCCCTGTCCTGCCCGTGCTGGGGTCTGTGAGCTCAGGTGGCCCCTGTCCTGCCCGTCCGGCTTTTCCCAGACCACCCTCTCCAGCCATGAGCTTCAAGTGGCTCTTGAGTTTGTGATGAAATGCAAGGTGTTGTCACCCATAAGTCACACTCTCTTGGGTCTAAAATCTGACTTTCAACCAAAAGAAAACCAAAAGGCCACTGTGTTCAGTCAGTGCCCAGTGTCACATTCAAAGAAAGTATGTCAGAAAGCAATTTGAACCCTTTCTTGGTCTTTCAAGAAAACGAGGAAGCAAGAGGGAGGAAGGGAGAGATATTCTCTTTTTTTTTAATCTTTACTGTTGAAAGTATTACATGTGTCCCCCTTCTCCCCATTGACCTCTCCCAGCCCGCCCCTGCCCCCCACCCCAGGCCTTCGCCACCCTATTGTCTGTGTCCATGGGTTACGCATATATGCATACAAGTTCATTGGTGGATCTCTTCCCACCCACCCACCCACCCTACCCCCCCTTTTCTCTGAGGTTTGACAGTCTGTTCAGGAGAGATATTCTTAATTCATGGCCACAATGCAGCTACACAAATCACAGGGCAAAACTGGCCTTCCTTTCTCTGAGAGGCAAGCTCACGCAGACCAGTACTGTTCAATATGGCGGCCACTAATCGAGTGGCCATGGAGCCTTGGAAATGTGGCAAGTCCAAGCTAAGGTGTGCTACGAGTGTGAAATACACACTAGACTTTAAAGACTGAGGAAGGAAAAATATATAAAGTATCTAATTAATCATGTTAATAATTTTAATTGATCACATACTGCTTTAAATACAATATAATGTGACTATAGAAAATGTTCACTTACATACGTGGCTTGCATTATGGTTGTATTGGACAGCACTAATGTAGACAATCCAATTTCAAAAATGAAGGTAATTTGAATAAGTTGGGGCTCATGGGGCTAATAAATAGCACCTCCTTTCCTCCCATCCAAGTTTAGATCCAATGATGATGTGGACCAGGAGACGGGCAGGTGGAGGGAAAAGTACCCACTTGATTAAAGTTGTGGAGGGAAGCGGCTTTGGGTTGAGCAAGTTGGCTGCTAATACTTCACTCCTGAACCAGACGGCCCTCGCCCCCTGCCACACGCAATACGGGACGATGTCAGGCCAGCCTCGCAGCTTGGGAGCACAGCACCCTGGGTGCTCACAGAAGGCCAGCGGGTCCAAGTCAATGTCAGTTCCTTCCGGCCAACTTGCCCGCCATGAAAGCTGCCCATGCTCCCTTGGAGTTGGTCAGCAAGAGCACGGAGAGAGGCCAGGAGTGTGCTTGGACGAAATCCCTCCACATGGAGACAGGAGTAGGAAGTAAGTGATCCTTTTGTGCTTCCTAACCTTCGTTTAATAATGCATTGACCTTTAAGTCCCTGGTCAGCAGGGGGCAATCAACCATCTGGCAGAACAGCTCTGCTCTCAGCTTGACCCAATCGCTGGTCAGTGCCAGTCACTTCTGCGGTCGGAATTGTCCTGGGTCTGCTGATGGGCAGCGAAAATTTGCCACCAAGAAGTTTCAGGATGGACCAGATCAGCACATGAATGAACCCCAAGGCCTGTCTTCTCCCATTCCCAATCCCAGCTGCTATTAAGCCACAGCCAATATCTCGTCAGAGACTTTGCAATGAGATCAAGATTTAGCATAAAGATAGTCCAACACTAAAAGGCCAACAGGAAGAGGCCATATTGCATATAAACTGCCTCCCATTGCAAACGTCCCAGGGAGAAATATTAAGATTCGATTTCCTTGCAAATTAAAGTTGAAGGGAATTAGTCCGAAATCAAATTGCGCTGCCCTCGTGAGTTAAAAGCTCAAAGAAATCAAACTCTTTTAAAGCCCAAAAGCATCAAAATCCAGAATCAAATTCTCTTTTAGAATCCAATGCAATTTTTAAAGTGAAAAAAGAAAAAAAAAAATCATCCTCCCTAAAGTCTTATTTTGTCCAGTTCCAGCTAACGTTTTAAACTTAGGAATCATTTCAAATACAGAGAAGAGTTCGAGAAGAGTACAAAGAACTCCCAGACTCACAACCACTAAGGTTCTGTCCCTGTGCCAGGTATCCATTCACTGCACCTCAGCTTCAAATCCACCCTTGAGTGCTTGGCCTTGAGTGCACGGCTGTGACCTTGGAGCTGGACTCTCTTGACCTTTTTCCTTTGGGCCTGGCTCCATGTTGAGCTTTGCCAGTAGAGGGTGCACTGCAGGGGGAGGAGGCTCTGGTATGAACTTTCCTGCTCCTACCCCTGCTCAGCAGCCATCGGGTGGAAGACCAGTGGGTATCGCCTCCAGTGAGTTCAACAGCACCCCCAGCGGCCTTCTTCGGGGGGCACCGTGGGCACTCCCTGGGAACCGTCCAGCCCAGGCTTTCCCTGAAGGTGGCGCCTGCCCATTGGACCCCCTCTACCCCCTGAATTTTGCTGCCGCCCCCCAGGGGCCAGGTTCCTCCTTATAGCCGTGGCCTGCAGAAACCTCAGCAAACCTCTTTGCCTACATTCCTTTTAAAAAATGTGTTATTAAGGGCGGGGGGGAAAAAAGGACACTTATGTAATACCCTTTGTAATACTTTTAGCGAAAAATAAATTTTTTTAAGAAAAAAAAAATAAATAAAAAATAAAAAATGTGTTATTTATAAAATCTATCACCCTTATCTGGGTGCAGTCACAGTTTGGTATCTGAATTCTCCAATGGTGGGAGAGCTTCTGTGGCGAACACAGCCCGTGCAGTGAGGCCTGCCCAGGGAGGCCTGCCCAGCGAGGCTCTGGAGCCCATGGGCAAGTCTGAGGCTTCAGGGTTGGCCCCTCTGTTGTTCCAGAAGATGGATCAAAAGAATATTTTAAGAAAAGAGGAACCGAATTTGGGGCAGCTGAATGAACACAACCTACCGGTCTGTGGCGCTTACAATTTTTTTGAAACTGGATAAATGCAATCCCCTTTCTCTTTTTAAAACATGTGGAGAAGTGTACATAACACCACATGGACCGTTTAAAGTCCATTTCAGCGCTGAGCAGCCATCACCGCCATCCACTCCAGGGCTTGCTTCATCTCGCACAACCGAAACTGTGCCCATTCAACACGTGTCCGTGGCACTTCGTGTTTGTCGACCAGGGGGTCATCCGGGGATGAAAACAGAGGCCAGGGCAGAAACCGGCAGGGGTCAAGTCAGCGGGCCGGGAGCCACTGTCAAAAGCCTTGCCTGGAACTCGAGAGCCACAGGGACCTGGACGAGGGTTCCTTGCCCACGAGCTACTCAAGTTGGACCCGGCACTGGCAGGCAGCGGTGGCCGAGGCGGCAGCACCTCCTGGGAGTGTGGCCAGAAACTCAGACGGTCAGGCCTTTTCCAAGACCTACGGAGCCCAAATCGGCAATCAGATGAGGCCCCAGGACTTGGGGACACATGAAGTCTGAGAAGTGCTGGTGTGTGCGATGTGCTGGTGTATTTGTCTTCAGGGTCACGTCCTGCTTTATAAATATCATGACTGAAAAGAAAGCAAGGGCAGTAGGGCCGTGCCTGGACAAGGTCCTGTGCCAAGTAAATACACTCTTTCCTCAGAGCTGTGGACCATCATAGTTTAATTGGGAGGAGAAACCCAAATAGTTCTGTGCCTCCTCCTACCTGGTGATAAGCGGTTACTCATTTATCAAGCCTTTTGTCCTCTGTCCTCACGGAGCAGCAGACGGCGGTCAGTGTGGCCTGGACTCTGGAAACCTGGCTCAAGGCTGCCTCATCCCATCTGCCTGAAATTCCAAAGTAGAGAGACGCGCCTTTACGTGTGGGGACCCAGCACAGAAGCAAAAGGCAGACCAAGTGAAGGGAGGGTCCCCGGCATCCACATACCGAGCCCACAGCGTGAGACCCAAGTCCTCCGCCTGCGCGCACTGTGCTTCTCTGGGCTGTCAAATGCAAGAGACATACATGCACTCACCTCACAAGGTTGTTTGGAGCAAATTCGAGGAAATGAATGTGAAGTCCTTTATGAAATAACTAGAGGCCCGGTGCACAAAATTCGTGCATGGGGGTGGGAGGTATCCCTCAGCCCAGCCTGCACCCTCTTGCAGTCCAGGACCCCTCAGGGGATGTCCGTATGTCCACTCCCTTGGGGAGTGGGCTTAATCCAGGAGTGGGCAAACTTTTTGACTCGAGGGCCACAATGGGTTCTTAAACTGGACCGGAGGGCCGGAACAAAAGCATGGATGGAGTGTTTGTGTGAACTAATATAAATTCAAAGTAAACATCATTACATAAAAGGATACGGTCTTTTTTTTTTTTAGTTTTATTCATTTCAAACGGGCCAGATCCGGCCCGTGGGCCGTAGTTTGCCCACGGCTGGCCTAAGCCGACAGTTGGAAATCCCTCTCGCAGTCTGGAACCCCTCGCTCCTTACTGCCTGCCTGCTCGCTGCTCCTTACCACCACTGAGAAACTTGGACTCCTTCCTTTGCAGCCACACAGCTGTCACACGCCAGGCAGTCACTCAGAAATATCTTGGCATCAGCCAACTTATGGAGTTCTCCCTTCTCTCCGTTCTCCTGAGCTGAACTTCGAACGTTGACTGCGGCATTCTCTTGGTCATCGTTTTTGTTTTGTTTTTCCAAAACGTTACAAAGTTTATATGACTATAACATACAAAGATGCAGCTTCCTTTGTAGGAACAGGAAGGAAGGGGTGGTTAAGTAAGTCACACGGAGCTGCAGCAAACACCAGCTGTGGGGAGGGCCAAGGGGGAGAGGAGGTTGGCACTGGGGCTGAGGCCCTAGAGCCGTTGCAGGAGAAGCAGGGATCCCCTCTGAGTGCCGCGTTCTGAGGCTGAACTAAGCGGTCAAGCTGAGGCAGAGGTGGGTGCCATATCAGCCATCTTTGGTGCTGATGACCCTTTCGCACCCCAGCTCTGTTATAAAACCCCAGAGCCCTGGATTCCAAAGGCCCCATCCAGAGCAGAGGCCCTGGGAGGGGTGAGAGGAAGTGAGCAGGGCAGTTTGAAGATACTGGGAGTCTCCAGAGGGGAGGGCACCCTCCTCTGTCCCTGCTGTGGCTTTGGCTGCCCTGCTCACTCCTGACACCACACGTGAGTTGGGGAGGGGTCCGTGAAACATCTCAGTTCCTGGCCCCCACAGGCCTCCTTTCCATCCAGGCCTGCCTGCCTGCCTCCCTCCCTCCCTTTCTTCCTCTTCCTTTTCCTCTTCCACAGCAGGGAGGGGGCAAGGCGGGGGAAGCTCCACCCGCTGCCCGCCCTGAGGCCTCATTCTGAGAGAGGCTCCAAGAGCTCCAGCTGGGAGTGAGGGAAAGGAAGGGAGAAAAGGCTGTGAGCCGGTGGGCGCTGTGTGTGCCTGTGCCTGTGCGGTTGTGAGTGTGAGTGCCGGGCACTCTCTCTCCTGGTGCCCCGGCAGAGGGGCCTGCGCCACGGTGCTGTGGTGCCCCAGGACTCACTGCCACCGCGGCCTGGAGAGGAAGAGGGACTTGGGACACCTTTGGGAGGCAGTTTGAAGATACTCGGAGTCTCCAGAGGGAAGGGCACCCTTCTCCATCCCTGCTGTGGCTTCTGTGGCTTTGGGTGCCCTGCTCACTCCTGACACCACACGTGAGTTGGGGAGGGGTCCGTGAAACATCTCAGTTCCTGGCCCCCACAGGCCTCCCTTCCATCCAGGCCTCTTCGGGCCCAGTCTGTTTTGTTTCCATCTCTCCATCCCACTCTCTGTCTCTCTTTTTCTCAGAAGTCCTCCAGGCCTGCCTTTCTCCCTCCCTTTTTCCTCTCTCTCTCTCTCTCTCTCTCTCTCTCTCTCTCTCTCTCTCTCTCTCTCTCCTTTTTCCCCAGCTGGGAGGGGCTGGGACTGGGACTGGGGCTGGTGCAGGCAGCTTCACCCTCTTCCCACCCTGAGGCCTCATTCTGAGAAATGCTCAGAGAGAGCGAGCTGGGAGGTAGGGAAAGAAAGGGGAAAAGGCTGTGAGCTGTGGGCCTGAAGGAATGACTGCCACCAGGGGCGCTCCAAGGGCGGGATCTTCCCACAGGCCTTGCCGGAAACAGCTCAGGGAGGCGCCTCAGGGCCAGTGGGACTGACGGAGGGACTGACGGAAGTGGGGATGTGGCATGGAGGTGGTGCCTGCGCCTGTGGGCCATCAGGAGCGCTCACAGCCGCTGCCACTATGTGGGGAGTACAGGCTGCCCTCCGCCAGGCCCCGCCTCCCCCGCCCCCATCCACTGCCACAAGTCCCCGCCCACTGGAGCCTGCTGCGGGGCATAGCCTGGCATTCAGTCATTTCTCTGGTCCTTTGGATGTTAAGGAACCTGGCTCTCGTGGGGAGGGGTGGGATCAAAGGGATTTGTCTCTGCTTCCTTTTGTTTAACTGCAGTGTCTTCAAACTGAAGGGTGTAGGTTCTGAATAAAAAGCCAAGAAGAGAGAAGCATTATGAGTTTCTAGATAAATTCTAAAAAGCAAATGTAAGATGCTATCAATCAAAATATCTCTACTTCTATGTGCCTAAGAACGAAGAGCGTGTCACAAAAATCTTCCTTACAGCTTTTATAGGCACTGCTCCAATATCTGTGCTGTCACATCCCCCAGGTTTCTTCTCTGGAGAATCCAATCAGCACACGGAGCCCTGATTCCGTACGTTCTGGCCGAAGTTTTCAGCACTTTGTTTTCACATCATTCGCTCACTTTCTTCATCTGTCTTCGGTATTGCTTTTTAAATTTTTTTAAAAATAGGGTCTCTTTTTAAAGAGACCTGCAACCAAGGTACATGCCCTTGGCCAGAATCGAACCTGGGACCCTATCCATTGCTCTATCCATTGAGCCAAACAAGCCAGGGTGTGTACTATTAGACTTTTGTGACTGGCTTACTTCACTCAGTTCTGTTGAAATGACTTTCTTGGACAAAGATGGAGCTGCTCCTGTCTGGGGTGCCGCGTCAGCAAAACTCAGATAACCTTCCTGCTCCTGTAGGTGCCCTGCTGGGCCAGACACAGCCGATCCCCAAACATCAACACCTCTGGGCCCTCTCACCCTGAACAAGGTCCACTGTGCAGCCCCAGCCGATCAGATCTTGTCTGTCTGTCTCTTCCTTGTTCCTCTTTTTTTACCCAATCAGAGCTGCCTGCCTTCCACTCACTGTGCATTTCTCCGAATGGAGACGGTCTGCTTCATGAAATGCTATAAAGTTTGTTTGTAAAAAAGACCCAAATTGTCTTCCTTAATCTTTTTTTTTTAAACATCAGTTAACATGATGTCTCCAAGGTTCATCCATGTTACAGCATTATCAGAATTTCATCCCTTCTTAAGGCTGAATAATATCCTATTGCAGATATATTCCACATTTTATCTAGCCATTCATCCATGAATGGACATTCGGGCTGTTTCTACCTTTTAGCTATTGTGAATAATGCTGCTATGAACATGGACGCACACATATCATATCTGTCATGTCTACTTTCAATCCTTTTGGGTGTGTTCCCAGAAGTGAAATTGCTGGATTATATGGTAATGCTATCTTTATTTTTTTAAGTAACCTCCGTAGTGTTGGCAGTGGCTACACCATTTTATATTCTCACAAGCAGTGCACCAGGGTTTCAGTGTCTCCACAATCTCATCAGCGTTTGTTACTTTCTGTGTGTTTTGGTTTATTATAGGCATCCTAATGGGGTGAGGTGGTAGCTCACTGTGGTTTTGACTTGCATTGCCCTAAGTCAGCGGTTCTCAACCTGTGGGTCGCCAACTTGTGGGTCGCTACCCTTTCACAGGGGTCGCCTAAGACCATCGGAAAACACATATATAATTACATATTGTTTTTGTGATCCATCACTATGCTTTAATTATGTTCAATTTGTCACAATGAAAATACATCCTGCATATCAGATATTTACATGACGATTCATAAAAGTAGCAAAATTACAGTGATAAAGTAGCAACGAAAATAATTTTATGGTTGGGGGTCACCACAACGTGAGGAACTGTATTAAAGGGTCGCAGCATGAGGAAGGTTGAGAACCACTGCCCTAAGTGCTTAGTGGTGCTGAGCATCTTTTCATGTGCTTCTTCTTGGCCATTTGTGTATCTTCTTTGGAGACATGCCTGTTCAGGTCCTTTGCCCATGTTTTTAACCGGGTTGGTTGTTTTTATTATTGTTGAGTTAATATGTTTGTGGAGACCTTATGTTGGCGACTGTTTTGTGTGGACGACCTATTGGTGGGAGATTCAAATAAGGAAGCATCCAGGGCCGTGTCCTGGCACAGCTGCTCCTTCTGACGTGGGGCCTTCGACTTGAGATTCAGTCGTCCCTTCTCCCAGGCAAAGGCACTGGTCAGCTTTCAGACTGTTCCCAGTGTAGCTGCTGTCCTCCCTCTGTCTCAGGGACAAAGTGCATCCTACAAATATGGCTGTTTCTCCTTTACTCCCGTCTTCACGGTTTCTTGGAACCAATCCAGGCTAGCGCCAACCCGCACACCTTATTCTTACTATTTGAAAAAGGGACGTCAGTTTTGCGCTTTGCGAAAACCCCTCCCCTTGAACAGGGCCTTTCCCCTAAAATCTGTAGCCATTGCCCACCTTTTCCGAAATCTGCAATTACCGGCATCCTGTCCCCTCGTCCTCCCAAAGCCTTGCTCCCGTCGCTTTCGGCATCCTTTTAACCTATTTGACCTACTCTTTTTTTTTTTTTTAGCCTATTCTTCCTAGTTTCTAATAGATGGTGCTTCTATCATTTTTGTTGATCTTGGACAATTGCCAAGAGAGGAGAAACTGATAACTTGGTCCATTCATCTTCACCCCAGGCGTTCACACAAAACGTTCTGAGCATCACCGTCACACTACACGGCAGACAGGAAGGAGACATGGCGTGAGGAGAATTAGACCGGTTTCCTCCCTCCGCCTCTCCTACCTCTTGGACCACTTCCTCTGACAGCCTTTAAAGATTCCTTTTATTCCTCATTCCCTCGACACTGTTGGCATTCCCCAGGGCTCCCCTCTCAGCTCGCTTTCCCACTGAGCTCACCGTCTCCCGTGGATTTTGCATGTTTTGAATCCCAGGTCCGCGTCTCTAGGTCTCAGCTCTGTATGAAGCCGCCGCCCTCCTGAGTGACGGCGGGTCTGCTTTCATCTTTACCAGGTGAGGCGGCGTCTCTTCTGGCCCAGACCCGTCGGCACCTTTACAGAAGCACAAGGAGCCCTAGAGGCGCCATGGCCATGGTCCCAGCTGGAATCCGCTCAGGTAACCCTCCCCTCTCCTCCGCAGTTTCTTCTGACCACAGGTCACCATCTCAACCGGGAACGGGGGACCCTGGAGATTGGGAAGTGGGTGAGGGTCCAGGTCCCACTCCTGCCGTATTTCCCATGAAGTCTGCTCACACTCCTCCCCCAATTAGAGGCATCTCATCCTGGGTCCCTTAGACACAAAGACCATATTTTGTGAGCCCCAAATCAGAATACATACTCAGATCACCCCCTCCAGCCCCTGTGACCCTCAGCTGGCAGGCTCTATGGTCAGGTCGGAGGTCATCCTGTGGCTGTGCAGTCAGGACCCCCCGAAGTCCCTGAACTTGGCCTTGGGCCAGCCACACCTCCTCACTCAGTGTCCTTGCCAGAGACCATGGTGAAGGGAAACCAGGGCAGCACCTCCTACTCTTCTGGGGGGGCCTGGATCCCCGGAGCACAGCCCTTTGGCAAATGGATTTAATTATAAGATTTAACCCCAGAGAGCCTCTTCCTCCCTCTAAACCCAAACTCAGATCTCAGGGGACGGGCTTCCAGCTGATGAGCTTCGAGGGCCCAACTGAGAGATGAGGGGGCAAGACGGACAAGCTGGGGCCAGCTCACCCTTCTCCTGGGAGGAGAGAGGACAGAGAGGGCAGGGCCGTGTGCATCACTGCACCGGCTTCGGACACAGGGGGGTCCGCCTGTGCCAGGCGTGTCCCTCGTGCCAGGGAATCTAAACCAAGCAGGGAGGACGGTGCCCTCTTTGGGAGATGAGGCGAGGCGAGGCCAGAAGGCTCGTTATTCCTTCTCCCAGATAATGTGATTTTATGAGCTTTCCCAGAGGAAGACTCACTTAAAAAAAAAAATCCTCATCTGAGGATATTTTTCCATTGGTTTTTAGAGAGAGTGGAAGAGAGGGAAAGGCAGGGAGAAACATGGATATGAGAGAAACACATGGATTGGTTGCCTCCTGCACACACCCTGACCAGGGCCTTGGCCAGGGAAGAGCCTGCAACACAGGTACGTGCCCTTGGCCGGGATTGAAGCCGGACGCTTGGGTCTGCAGGGCCACGCTCTACCCACTGAGCCAAACCGGCTAGGCCTGGAAGATTCACTTTTAACTACAGAAATGTGATGGGATACGGAACATGATGGTTCGTGAAAGTGGATATGAAAGTGATGAAACACCAGTCAGGGTTCTGTTGACGTCTAATCCAGGTGTAAATGCCAAAGGCTCCCACTGGAAGGAACGGCTCGGTTTTTGCGGAGACCCCGTTTCCCTCTGCTCTGCCAACCTCAGTCCATTCACTCCCCACATAGCCCTCCCCCAGATAAAGTGGAGTCACCCCCCCCCCCCCCCCCACCGCCAGGATCTGTTCTAGGCCAGAACAGGGGAGAGAGTCAGCTATGACTTTCAACATAAACAACTTAGTATCATGAACTCTGAGCCTTTAGCTAATGTGCCCTCCGCAAAGGACAGTGGAGATAGGAAAGCAGACACCCGCCCTCCCAGAGCCGTCGAGGGGCCACTGCACAGCACTCAGCTGAGCCCTACACTGGGCCTGTCTGGGCAGAGCAAAGAAACAAAAAACAGAACTCCTCAGCTAATGTGCCTCAAATCAAAGTGGAACAATGGCAATAAAGAACAACCATTAATAGCAGTAATAAGTAGATGGTATCAAATTGAGTCAAAATCAGATTTGAATAATTTTTTGCAAACAAGAGATATCCTGAAATAAAGATAATGCAGAGGGCCAAAATAACAGTTTAGAAAAACATGTCGTGTGCACATTTTTAAAAGATGACAGTATTCATATTTAAAACTAGTGGCCCAGTGCATGAAATTTGTGCACGTTAAAAGGGAGTTCATTAGAGGAAATATCTTAATATTGCTATTTGCCCTTTCTCTATAATAGAAGTGTCAGAGATGAAAGAAAATTAGTAAAATGTATATGAAAATCTCCCTCCTGTCAGAGTCTGGGGTGCACCACAGGACCCAGAGTCAAGTCTCCGCCCACCCACCCGTGCCTCGAAATTGCACGAGACCCAGACCCGGCCAGCCCCACCCCCATTGGGCGAGACCCAGACCCAGCCGGCCCTACCACCATCAAGCCCCACCGGGAAAGGGGTGCAGCGTCAGGTCCTGCCAAGTGGAGGGGGCACAGCCTCAGGTCCCCCGGCCCCAGTGCTGGGGCGGGGGTCGTAGCCTGAAGTACCCGGGCCTGGCACCAGGGTGGGGGTGTGTGGCCTGAAGTCCCCTGTCAAACCCCGATGGGTGTGGGTACGGCCTGAGGTCCCCTGTCAAGCCCCACTGGGCAGGGAGCATGGCCTAAGGTCCCCTGCCCTGGCCTGGTGCCATGCAGCCTCAGATCCCTGCTGTTCAGTCATTTGGTCGTCCCTCACTAACCCCCCTGCTGGCCTGGTCGCCCCACGCAGCCTGCTGTTCAGTAGTTTGGTCATCCCTCACTAACCGCCCCTGCTAGCCTTGTCACCCCATGCAGCCTGCTGTTTGGTCGTTACTGTTACTGTGATGGCATCCCGAACCATTTGTATATTCCTCTATTATTAGTACAGATGCCTTTTGTGTCTTTCCATGTGCTCACCAGCGCCCCCTGCGCACTGTGCTTCCTGTAGGAGTTGGAGATTTTATGTTAAAAGAATGAGGAATGAAGATGCCTTATTATTAAATTCTTGTATTTTAATGGTTTTTATTACAAAAGTAGCATGTTTGGTGAATCCTTCCAGAATGTTTCCCTAGTCCTATACCACATACATAATACTTAAAAAAAAAATCAAGATCATATTCTTCATTCCCCGCCTCTCCCCTTCCTTTAACTTAATATATCCGAGGTCTCATTCCTGGTCTGTTTGGATAGATTTGCCTCATTCTTTTTCACATCCTAAGCCTTTATCTCATATTGGTGTACTTTCCTGTAAACCGTCTCCCTACATGGATATTTCAAATCGTGTCCACTTGTTTTCACCACTTCAAGGACCTGGTGGGCAGCCTTGCACGTGTCTCTGTGTACACGCCAGTGTGTTTGCGTGGCATGAACGTCTACAGGGTGGTGCCGAGGTTCGGGCCTGTGTGCATTATGTTACCTGATATTCCGAACCGTCCTCCCAAAGGCTTCTATTCCAGGCTCCAGCCACGGGTCTGAGAACACACCCTCCCCTCTCTCAGCGCAGGATGCTCCTGGCATCCTTTTAACTTCTGCCAAAGTGACCAATGAAGTGGCGTCTCGCTGTGGTCTGCATTTGCATTTTCTGGCGTCTCACGATGTTAAACATCTTTTCATGTGTTTATCGGCCATTGTCTTTCTTCTTCTGTGAAACACCTTTCCAAAGAACATGAGAAGTCCCTGTTTATAGAAAATGAGAACCAAGTGCAGTTTGAAAGAGTAGGGATTTTGTTATTGCTTCTTCTTCTTTTTTAATGCTATGTTTCTTTTTTTTTAAAGATATTTTTATTTATTTTAGAAAGGAAGGGGGAGGGAGAGAGATAGAAACATCAGTGATGAGAGAGAATCAGTGATTGGTTGCCTCCTGCACGATCGGGGATCAAGCCCACAACCCGGGCATGTGCCCTGACAGGAATCAAACCCTGACCTCCTGGTTCATAGGTTGACGCTCAACCACTGAGCCACTGCCGCTGGGCTTGTTATTGCTTCTTTACTCCTCAAGGTGGCGTGGCTCACGGTCAAAGAGTTCGATTCCCGAGGCCATGGTTCAATTCCCAGTCAAGGCACATGCCCAGGTTGTGGGCTCAATCCCCTGTGTGGTGCATGCAGGAGGCAGTGGATCAATGATTCTCTCTCATCATTGATGTTTCTGTCTCTGTCTCTCTCTCCTTTTCCCTCTCTGAAATAAATAAAAAATATATTTTTTAAAAAAGGACAGGTGTGTGGGAGAGACAGGTTTCAGGCTCAGTGAAGAGAAATGGAGTCATGTTTATTACTCACATTAAAAACTTTAAAAAGTTAAAAGCATCCCAGGAAGATGTGGCAAACGGAAAGAAACCTGCAAGCTCTTTTGGAATTTCAGAAAACAAGCAACCTTCATGTCATATAAATTGTTCCAGAAATGTGTTATTGCCTATATTCTACGAAGTTTTCAGGAAAGAAAACTATAGTTCAATATCATTTATGACTCTAAGACAAACATAATGAATACGATACTAGAACATATAAATCTGTAATATACTGATGCAAAAATCTGCAATGGTTTCCATGGAATTTAAGAATAATTCAATATATGGAAATTTATGCACATAAGACACTCTACTCATGGGATAAATAAAAAAAGGAAAATTATGATAATCTCATTAGAGTCTAAAAACTCAGCACCTCATCCTAATAAAAATACGGAAATATAGGAATGAAACGTACTGCCTTAGGTGAAAGAGTGTTTTTGTAAACCAACTGCCAATAGTAAAATACTGGAGTCAATTTCATAAAATTAAATAATTTAAGAATTCAAGCTAGCCTAGTGAGATATGGAACCAAAATAAGAAAAAGAAGTATTGAAAAAAATAGGAAAGAAACCCAACACTATGTATTCTTGAGTTTTTCATTTACTCACTATTGCAAGGAGTGAAAATTCAGTGAAGCCCAGAGGAGTACGAAGAATGAATTCTGTTTCTACAGAGTAACCCGCACAAGTTAGAAAACACAATAGTAAGAGACAGTAGGAAACAACGTTGGCATGGGATGTGAAGCAGCGACAAATCTTACGTAAAGGGAAGAGAGAGAATAGCATCCTGAGAGGCCATATTGCCTTGCTGGGCAGGAGGGGATGCAGTAGACCATGGGTTTAATTAGGATCTATCCTTCTCAAAGGCACATGTTTGTCAATACGATAACAGCAAGAAACTTCCTTCCTCAAGTTTAACTAGAAATATAAGCAGCTCCCCAGGCCCTGCACGCGGAACTGCAAGCAGACAGAAAGCAGAGGTGGGCGTGGGAGCCAATCTCTGGCCCAGTCACTAGCCAACATGGAGACAGTAACCAGGACAGGGTCAGTGCCATCATATGAAGGACTCACATGATTGACAAACACATGAAGACCCCACTGTGTCACAGAAGGGAGTGTGTCTATAAACATGAAGGCAGGCCCCTGTTTTTTTTTTTTTAATTTTGTTTTATTGCTTAAAATATTACAAAAAGTAGTACATATGTCTACTCCCCCCCCCTTGTCATTCCCCCGTCCTCCCCTACCCCCCAGTGTCTTGTGTCCATTGGTTATGCTTATATGCACGCATACAAGTCCTTTGATCTCTTACCCCACTCCCGAAACCCTCCCCAGCCTTCCTGCTGTAGTTTGACAGTCTGTTCGATGTTGCTCAAGGCTGGCCCCACTTGATGAAAGAGCAGAGTCATCCTATATAATAAAGATGTAATATGCAAATTAACCCTCACACCATCACAAGATGGCTGCCTACCACCAGGCCGGCAGGGGGGTTAGTGAGGGACGACCAAACCATTGAACAGCAGGCTGTGTGGGGCAACCAGGCCAGCAGGGGGGCCATGAGGGGTGACCAGGCCAGCAGGGGGGGCAGTTGGGGGTGATTAGGCTGGTGGGGAGGCAGTGAGGGGCGATTAGGCCGGCAGGGGGGGCAGTTGGGGGAGACCAGGTTGGCAGGGGGGACAGTTAAGGGCGATCAGGCTGGTTGAGGGGGGCAGTTTGGGCTGACCAGCCCAGTGGGGAAGG